>NC_142929.1:111604037-111819037 GCF_046866305.1 Octopus bimaculoides
TAGAATTGTTTCAGAATCGTTTGTTTATGTAGTCGGCACTTAATGTATATCGGCTGAATGGACGTCAGTGATTGGTTGAAATTACAGAAATACGACAACTTTAACATGGAATAAGTTAGGGATTTCTTTTTTTTTTTAAGAAGACTAAGAGAAAAAGATGTTTTATATGACACATTCTACCAGTGTTCCAAGTTTCAAAGTGTTTCGTTAATGAAAAATGTGGCCCCCGTTTCAAAAAAGATCCAATCATTTTCTGTCAGAAGATGGTAACAAAATATTTTACCTTATTGCAACGATGAAAACTGAATTCTGTTAACTTGTTGCAAAATTTAGAGTATCTTTTAGCTTCTTAGAACATAAATAATTATTTAAGGTACTTTTTGAACTTGAAAGAGAAAAGGGATGCATTTAGAACTATTTTGAAAATGTGGTAAGCATGAGAGGAGTTTACTGTTGTTTTTTCTTTTCAAATATTCAGATATTGGCAGTGTGTATAGATATTGTAATATGAATAAACATTGTAAACTGAAAGAACAATGATTCCATTTTCTGGAACTAAGAAATTTATACAGTTTGTTATGATACACGTTGATAGTTTATAGTGTCCCATTCAGATTTGTAAACGCGTATACTTCATTACAGCTTCTAAATTTCTCCTGCAAGTCCCTAATTTTACCATTTACATAGTCTGTCATTGAATTACTAATGCTGACATTCGCACCCGTTCATTAAGTTATAAATGCTATTGCACACATTTCATTGAATTATCATGCGTGCTTCATAGGGGTTTTTTTTTAGGGGGGGGGGGGTTAATGTCACAGCCTATCATATAGCTATTAACATCTTTGAAACGTGTCCCCCAGTTCGTTTGTGTAATGTCATGCATAGTTTGTGTATTGCAGGAAAATTCTGTCCAATTCTTCGTTGGCAGTGGGGAACAAGTTGAACTTGTCAACTGCGCAGCCCAACACGCCAAAATATGTGACTGCTGCTGTTTCTGCTGCTGCTTCTGCTGCTTCTGCTGCTGTATCTACTGCTGCTATTGCAGCGCACAATTCGTCAATTAATATTGAACCTACGGTCACTATAACTACTACTAAGACAACTAATTTTTCCACTACATCTGCTGCTACAACAAGCTTTCAAAGGCATTTCAGAAAGGTATAACATTTACCATAAGATTTTTTTTTATATATATACAAGTCGCCATATTTTTTGTAAACTCTCCTTGTAATATCACCTCGTTCGTCATCCTTGTGGCAATAATAAAAGTTCATCATCATCCTCATCATCATCCCCACCGCCACCTCTACCACTGCCTCCATTTAGGCAGCAGGTTAGCCGAATTTTAACGAATCGGACAAAGTATTTAGCGGCATTTCTTCTGGTACTTTACTTTCTGAGTTCAAATTCCACCGAGATTGACTTTACCTTTCATCTTTTCAGGGTCAACAAAATAAGCACTAGTTGAGCACAGTGGTCAATGTAATACCCCACTCCCAAAAATTTCTGGCCTTATGTCAAAATTTGAATCCATCATCATCATTCATCATCATATCACAATCCCGAAGCTGAGATGGTCGACACCGTTCTGAAGAAATACAAGGCGGTGACAGGAGCAAAAATCAATCCAGACAGCAGGCTTACAACTCGGCACCTGGAGAGGCAAGTACATGCTGTCGTATGGACGCTGGGCCGATGGACTTTGTTTTGCTACGACTTCATTATAAACCAGAGCTAGTCAAGAGATAACAAGTAAGATAGTCAGTCTTATCCAGAAATGGGCCAAGAAGAAGCTATTCCTGAAAAATTACCTCGTTTCCATTATAGTTTATCGTCTGTCCAGTGTGCTGTGCCCCAATTTCCACTTGACCAGATTGGAAAGCTCTTCAGCTCTTTCGTTCTGTTGGTCAAAGACGTCATCAACAGCAGACATCTCGTCATCATCATTGCGATAGTGGTTCCCAGTCAAGTGTTTTTCATGTTGTGGAACAGATTAAAACCAGATGGGATCAAATCAGGAGAATGAGAAGAGTGATCAACTGGTTCAAAGCCACAATCATACACAGCAGCCATTGAAACTAACGACTTGTCTGCTGGAGCACTTTCCTGAAGAAACACGACCCCTTTCATCGATTTTCCTGGGTGTTTTGTCTTGATAGCCTTTCGTAACTGCCTCGGCAAGTTGGCGTAGTACTCTCCATTGATGGTGTTGCCCTTTTCAAAGTTCTTTGGAGCAGGTGAGAAGGAGTGTTTCCACTGCATGGATTGTTGCTTTGACTCTGGTTCAAAGTGATGAACCCAACACTCATCCTGGGTTAGAAAACGTTCAAGGAAACCAGATGGATCTGCCACAAACAATGTCAGACTTTTACGTGGTGTGATCAGCCTGGTGTGCTTATGATCAGCTGTGAGCAGAAATCTTCACCAATATTAATTCATTGGGAAGAATATTCTCAACTCTCTCGCGGGATATGCTAATAGGATTGGTTATTTGGCTTATAGTCAAACGCTTGTCATCCATCACCATGTGACGAACACGATCAATGTTTTTCTCGGTGTTGATAGTTGCTAGGTGTTCAGAAGGGTCATGGTCAAGACTCACGATTCCCCTCTTAAATTCAGCTGCCCACTTTTACACAGTTGATAAAGCTGAAGCATCATCCCCTAACGTAGCAAGCATATCAGCATGAATATTGTTGGAGGCTTGACCCTTTTTCTGCAGGTACTTGATAACACCACGATGCCAAATTTTGTTCATTTTCAAGAGAAGTCGCTACTAATTACTTTTTTGAAGTCTTCTTTGAACAGTCAGAATTCAGTTTACCTGGAAATAATGCACTCATTATTAAGAAATGTTGAAATTAATGCATGCAAGATTTCACAGCTCCAGCATCACTTCTTCATAGTCAGCCTGTGAACTTTTCAGCCCACCTTCATACAGCAGCAGCACCAACGGCAGCATGCAGTCACAACAGCAACAATGGCAGCAACTGCAACAATAAAACAAGCAGCAGCGAAAGTAGTAGTAACAACCAAACAGCAGCAGCAGCGGCCACGACAACAACAATAACAGAACCAACAGAAACAGTGGCGTCAATAGCAACAAAAACAACTAAATGAACACAGTCCTCAAGAACCATCACATCCCCAACCGAAACAGTAACTGGAAGCCCACAAACATTAACAAAACAAAAAGATAATGGCTCCCTAACATATGCTACTCCTCGCTTAGAACCACTCAGATATGTCTTGTGAAGAAGGTAACGGAGCAAATAGCAACAGGTAACAAAAAAGAAAAAAGAGAAAAGTGAAAACTCATGCCAACGCAAAAAAGTGGGTTGCAAACACATGGAAGAAACACCAATGCAACCAACACCATCATCAGTATACTACCATCATTCATTTCAACCTCACACAGAGACAACCGTCATCACAAACGCCAGCAAAACCCTGTGGACATACAAACCAAGGACAACTGCTAAGAAGCATTATGAATTACAGTGCCGTAAATGCAAAAAGCATTGAGTTAATAAAACACATACATCAACATTACTCAGAATGATTTCATCTCACCAACAAATAGCTCGCCAACATCCAAATCGCTCAAAACATATACAACACCATGAAAAACAAATACCCCGATGGTGGTATACGAGACTTCGGAGGGATTATAATAATGGATTTTACAAAGCACTGATTGTGGAAACACCTACAACCAACCGGAGGGACGAAACACCTGTCCCTCTATAGGATTAAAGTAAGGGATTCTTTTTCACTTTCCTCCTTCTGTTAGACATGGCTTTGCTCAGAATAAGCAGCGTAAATGCTTGTGACCTAGGGTCAACTTGGAAGCATCTGCTCAATGGCGTCAGGTCACTAGATATAGATATAATGCTCATCAGGAAGATCAGAGCTTCCGATCCCCGAGATCCCTTGTTCATTTTCGGTTGCTACGGTAGTGGGGGGTACAACAGGATTTCTTCAGGCGTATGGAGGTTTTCCAAGAAACGTCCCGCTCTTTAGTAATAATGATATACTAGGATGCCATCTTGAATACATGTTTAGATTTTGTGGGGATAGCCTATAGGATACAGTAGCAGAAGTACTGCAAACCTGCTCAGTCATTTCCAAATTATTGACATGTACCGACTATATTTCCCAAATGTACAAATGCGGACATGGACAAGCCGCATCGGATCCTCCAGATCCCATCTAGATAGTGTATTCTGTGGCAAATAGATAAGGATAGCATAGGTTCTCCACATTTTAAAATGGCCGATTACACAGATCACATATTTGTGATCTGTGCGATCAGCCTAGATAGGCTTCGTAGGCAGGGACTTGATTACTGGAAGCTGAACGCGTCTTTCCCAGCACGCCAAGCTTACGGAAGCCAAATTAACGACTTAGTTAATCGGGCGCTGACGGAGGAAATCGTCAACAAGAAATGTGGCTCACCCCGTAAAAGGCGATTAGATTAGAATCAATAAAGTAATTAAGTCGTAGCGATAGGGTAAAATAGAATAGAAGAGTTAGTTTGGAGGCACTTAGGAAAGACATCGCGACCGTCGTGCTCACAGCGAGACTGATCTTCAACCAATTCTTCAGCATGAAGTGTGACGGTTACGTTGTCAGAACTAAGGTGCATGCGCTAAGACACGAAGAAACGAGAGCTGTTCGTTGAGCCCGACTAGCTGAGGATAGTATAGGTTCTCTACATTTTAAAATCGCCGGCTACACAGATCACATATTTGTGATCTGTGCGATCAGCCTAGACAGGCTTCGTAGGCAGGGACTCGATTATTGGAAGTTGAACGCGTCGTTCCCGGCACGCCAAGTTTACGGAAGCCGAATTAGCGACTTAGTTAATCGGGCGTTGACGGAGGCAATCGTCAACAAGAAATGTGGCTCGTCCCGTAAAAGGCGATTAGATTAGAATCAATAAAGTTTATTAAGTCGTAGCGATAGAGAAAAATAGAATAGAAGAGTTAGTTTGGAGGCACTTTGGTGGGCCGTAATAGACGTATATTACTCGACCCGAAGCAGGCATGTACAGCTTTTCAGTAGCACTTCGACTGACTGTTCGTGGTGAATGGTGGGACGGAACTTAGATTGGTTGCACTGCCTACCTCGACGGACTGCCGCGTCCCTCAGCAAGAGAGGTGAGGTGTTACGAAAAATCCATAACAGCCACGGAAATACGGGAATCGATAGTTGGAAAAACGGCGTGTTTGGCTGGTCTGCCCTACGTGTTTTACTTTTGAATGCCAGATTTGTTTCAAGACCTCTTGCTAAACACCTACTACAATTGACAGCAGATCAGGAAAATTCCAAGTTCCGTGAGTCGAAGAGCAGTGGCGTTGTTGAGAAAGGACCCAAGCAAGGGGGATCACAATGATAATCTTAACTGGTGATGCGCAAACATGCACATCCCGTACATATGTCTACGATAACCGCCAGCTCACGCAGGACACCACAGAGAGGGTTGGTAACGAGCCTGTTATGGGTGTGGTCCTGATCAAATTATATCAATCAAAACTGTTGATCGGGTCGACTACGAATACTTGGTGTCTCTTCTCACGGCATTCGGTTTCGGTCTCGTTTTCCGCAGTTGGGTCGCTGCAATGTACAGCGACATCTGCTTGGTGGTGAGGGTGATTGGCCACTTATTGAAAGCATTCAGTATCATGCGTTTGGTCCCCCAAATTTGTCCTTTCTCGTCACTTTACGTACTGACTCATGAATTACTACTCGTGAAACTAAAGACGTCGAGCAACATCCAGCGCGAACTAGGGTGTGGAAGAACCATGTCAGCACACATGGACGACATCATCACCTTTCTGTCGGACACCAAGTACATCGAGGCGAACGGCACTGCATTAAGGGTTAACGAGGCAGTGAGAGGAGCAAAAATTAACCAGGAAAATTCAGTGTGCCTGCTGCTCAGCACCTGGATAGGCAAGTCCATGCCGTCCAACAGCTTCGAAGAGCATTGGACAGATGATCAAATGGAGAATAACTGAGACGAGGTGACAATCAGAATGGCGAATCTCACCTAGAGATGAGCCGAGAGAAAGCTATCCCTAAAATGTCGGGCAGAAATGATCACTGAAGGATCAGGTAGATGTGGCAAACGCTTACATCTTCATTTTATATCATCACCTGACCATTGTGCGTCTCACTGGACTGGGTCGCCAGGTCTTCCACTTTCTGAGGAAGGGACACATTCACTAATCAGATGCTCCATTTTTTGTCAATATCCGTAGATGATAGTGTGTAGGCATGCGCTAAGACTGCTACATTTTCAGAGTTTCCTTGACGGTGAGTAAATATGATCACCGTTTGCCTAACTCGCTTTTCCACAGCTTGTATTTTGACAGGACTGGATCAAGCCTAGACCGAGGCAGAACACCTGGGATCTTGAATATTGTCAGGCGATTACAGCCTTCTGCCAATTGACCAATGCGGTTGTTGTAGGTTTCACTTAAGCATTCTATGGAAGATTAGTGACAGATAAGAGCGACGAGGTACTCAGTAAAATCTGGACGCCGACGAAAATATACCGGTCTGTTTCGGAAGACTTTTAGACCGTGACTCATGGATAATTTCCAGAAATCTATAGCCTGGCTGTGCTACTGAGGAAGTGGGATGCATTGCTGGTTCGAGACAAAATGACAGTGTCGTCAGCCGGCCTGTCCGAGATGCGTGCAAAGTGACGAAACTGTTCTGAACGCACCTATCCAGTGCCCGAGCATTGCTGACTTGTGAAGTTCTGTCGAACATCTGATTTCGCGTCTAGGATAGATCCGACTATCTACTAAGTTCACTGTGAAGATCGCCTTGCCGCTTTCCTTTGGCTGGGAAGGGCAGGCAATCTTGTCTGGCGGTCTTAATGAAGGAGTTTGTGTAGTGGACTGGATGAAAAAGGCTAAAGACAGGCACTTTCCTATTAGCAAAGCTCTCATCAATTTTTTCAAGTTTCACTTGAAAAGAAAAGAGTGAGTGAAGAGTGAGGTGCTATCTTTCAGCAAATTTGTTGAGAGGTGAATGAGAGTGGCAAGGTTGATCCGAGCTCATAGGCTTGCTCTGAACATGCGCCTGTGGAGTGAGGTAGGAGGTTAAGGAGAGAGTACTTGCCTTAGTGTGACTGGTTTTGTGAGAGTTTCCACGAACAGTCCTCGGAAGTCTCCATCTTTACACTCTTTTGGGAAATTATTTCTTGTTTGAAACTTTTTAGTTCTTTTCTGTTATTTTACTGTCTATACTTTTATGTAACCCCAAATTGCATTGTACCGTCCTGTACCGTCCTGTACCGTCCTGTACCGTCCTGTACCGTCCTCCATCTTTTCGTAAATCCTTAGTGGTTAATAAAGAAATCATCATCATCGTTGTCGTCGTCGTCGTCGCTGTTGTAAACTTTTTAATTAAGGAAAGTATTTTTACACTTAGAATGCATAGATTTGTATTGGAACGATACTCGTATTAAATTGTACAATGTGTGTGTGTGTGGAGAGAGAGAGAGAGAGAGAGAGAGAGAGAGAGAGAGAGAGAGAAGAGGAGACGGAGAGGAAGTAGAGGAGGTATTAATCTACATTAACAGCTGTTCCCCTTAAGGATCGTATGAAAAAAAAGACGTCATTATTCTCTGGCCTTGTTTTCATCAAAGTATATTGCTGGGATAGGGACAGTCAGGAAATATGCTTGTCCCTACATAAAGTTATAGACAATTAGCAGGGTCCGGTATTTGTGGCTCACTTGAAGACTTCAGTTCCACAAGGATCTAATTACTGTTTTATTTTCATTCTGATATGTCTGCGTACTAGTATATCTACTAAACAACACAAAATAAAATATTAGGTCATTAAAAAATTAACACATAAAGATACATACGCACATACATACGTGCATACATACACATATATATGTGCGCGCACACACACACAAGGTGAGACACACATAAGAAAGAAGGAAACAAAGGACCACTGATGAGGTCACAGAAGTGTGACGAAAGAACTCTGGCCGAAATAAGATTAAGATTAATGTAATATAAAGCTGAAGCAAATTAACACCAAATATACAGTGCGTGTGTTTTAATTGGCTAAACTGGCAATATGACCATCCCCAAGTAAAACAATATATATATATATATATATATATATATATATATATATATATATATATATACATCCACAAACACACATATACTTAAATACGTATGTATGTATGTATGTATGTATGTGATCTCTTTTTCTTTTTAATTTTAAGGTAAATTTTAACGGGCCACCTACTTGGTAGCAAGGCTGTGAAGGAAAGTATCTTGTTTTAACTATCATCCTTTAAATCTTAAGAAGTTCTTACAGATTTTTAAAGTTCCGGGTATCGTGATCATTTGTAGCGTACGGATTAAGGATTTCGATCCTCTCCCCAAGATGCCAAGTTCAGCCCAGTGTTACGGGTAACATGTAACCCAGTACAGCATGGTCGGGCCCTTGGTGACTACACCGTTAACCCACCAAGCCTGCTTGGTAAGATGGTTTTCGTCGGACGATAAACAAGGCCTGTCGAAGGGTGAATGAACTCAGTAGTCCACAGCCATCCAACTGCTGGGAGTGGAAGACCACTACTCTAGTCTTTGATTACGCATTTTTCTAAGAAAAGGGAAAATGTATCACCTACGACTTCCTTTGCATCCAATGCTGTAGACTAGTTCTTTAGAGGTTAATGTATCTGTTGTTTAGAGAAAGGTATGCGTCCTTTCAAAGATTTGGACACAGGCATTGCTTGATTATTGCCATCTCTATTATGTTTTACATACTTTGGCTATCCGTAATCGCAAAATGGTAAAACACTCGATAAAAAAGTTCATGAGGGAATGAGACATGTGTCAGCTTGGCCTGAAATCCTTGTTTACTGTGCCTCACCATAGCCACAGTCTAATTATACTCACCCGTAAAAGAATAAACCAATGACAGAAACCTTTAAAATTATACAACAGACGGACAGATGTTCCAACACCATTTCCAACTCTTTACCTCTTGTCCAATCAACATGTTACAAAGTAATTACAAAGTATTAAATCATAGTTTTGTATTTTTCAGAAACCGACGGCGATCCATTACCGACCTTCAAAATGGGCGTATTTAGTGAGACGAATTGGGCCGAAGGAAGATCTAAACTAGAAGTGTACTGACCCACACTCAATATTTCTGATATGACTTTTGACTTCATCTACTATACATTCTTCAGTAACCGTATATAAATAATGGACTATATACCGTCATATATCATATATATTCGTATATTATATTCATATCAATATTTATACATATAGCGACATTTTGCCAGTAGAGAAATTTCAGTATTTATACATACATAATGGCATCTGCGTAGAGAAAGAAGCAAAATCTTGACCACCCAAGATTACATTACATTGTAATTTCGTTTCTTATTTGAACCAATCCTGCTGTTAAATCAACTGAAAATATCATCCATATATATATATATATATATATATATATATATATATACATACATACATATACACTCATGCTTTGGATTCTACCTTCCTGCTGGCTTCACCAAACCTATACATACATACATACATACATACATGCATGCATAGATATATAGATAGATAGATACATACATACATACATACATACATACATACATATATGTATATATATATATATATATATATATATATATATATATATATATATATATATGTATACACACACACACACACATATACATATATATTGAAGTTAGATAAGGCCAGTTTATGGGATTGCTTTAGGTTTCACGTCTATGGACGATTTAGCTTTATGGCCTATCATGAGATTCCAAAACCTGTTGGCTTGAGGACTTAAGGACTCTCTAAGGAGTGGCCTCTCTAAAATATGGAGAAGAAAAGGACCCTGCTACTCAACGTCAACAAAGTGAAATGTCTCCCTTTGGCTATCGATGGCCGCTTACCCAGCCGTCCTATGGGTTCCAATAGACTAGCAGGAATTTCCTGAAATAAAAGCAAGGTCCGAAGACCTCCGTTCTGAAGTTAAGGATGTTCCCTGGGTCGAGGGAGACCTTTAATATCCTCGCCGTTCCGCTATGCATAATTTACAGCGCTTGGTCCCATTTATGTAGGGGCCTGGATTTTCTAGGATGTTTGTGTGTGTGTGTGTGTGTGTGTGTGTGTGCGTGCGTTCGTGTGTGTATATTTGTACGTATGTGTGTGTGTACATATATGTGTGTGTGTACATATATGTATATTTATGTACTTATATGCTCACACACACATAAACACACGCATACGCACGCGCGCACATTATCCTAGTACTCATTAGTAAAGAGAGACACAAAAAAGAAAGAAGAAAGCCAAGGACTGCTGATGAGGTCACAGAAGTGTGACGAAAGAACTCTGGCCGAAATACAATTAACATAAAAGAAAGCTGCTGAAGCAAGTGAACACCAAATATATAGTGCGTGTGTTTTTATTGGCTAAACTGGCAACATGACCATCCCCAAATACAACAATATCTGTTTCAACACACGAATTCACATCAAGAATCTTGCAAAACGAATATATAAACGTATATAAACGTATATATATATATAATTAATATAAACAGTAGTTTGCAATGTTTCACCAAAAAAGAGAAGTACAAATGCCAATAAATGTGACTAGGGTATTGGGAAACACCTACATTGTAAGAACTGAGAGCTAAATCGCTCTCTCTCTCTATATATATATATAAAATACACACACATAGACATGGTCAAATAAATGTGTCCACGTGATTGACGCTGTATGAAATAATTGAAAATTTTTAGCAATAAATTATCATTTAATTAGTTACTATGATGTGTTATTTATTTGATAATCCGGCGTTATTTTCATTGCTGTATTTCAACCAATAACTTGTGGATATGCTGTGGAATTAGGCCCCTGCAATCTTCTGTTTTACTCTTTTCCTTTTAGCCTGGAGCAAGAGACTCTATTTATGGCCTTCGCGGGCCTTCTGATGTTCTGAGAAGGAAGGGACCTAATGGGTAGTGCAATTCTTGGTGGTGCTGGTGGGCTGGGAACATTATGGTGACGAGATGAGAAGGAACAAGTTTATCAGATGTGCCTGAATTGCAGTAACTCGAGAGTAGCTAGCTGCGAGGAGTGGAGGTCATTATAGCAGTGAGAGAAAAGAGAGGAAGAGGTTCGAGTGACTGTGGTAGCAACTTCATGCCAATTCGCCGAATGGCCTTTCTTTGGATATGGCTTTTCTAGGACGTCTGCACACATAGCAGCAGCTCCAGCCAAGATGTGGCGGCAATTATTCGTATGGTTTTCAACTGAGCTTTGAAAGGTATTAATAGTTGCTAGTAGCTGAAATATTTTCTGAATTTGAAGATGAAAATCAATCTGCGTGAATGTACATACCATGCAACTCGTTGGGAAGTAAAAACGTTTAACAAAATACACTTTTACATTTTCCTTACGAACAGCTATTTCTTCATTAAGACACACTACCATCACTGCAAAACTAATTTCTGTTCACATAAACGGTTCTTTCCTTTTAATTTACAACCATCTATAAAAATTAATTATTTAAATATCTATGAAAAGTGATCACTATTAAATTAATACTCGTGTTAACGTTCCTATATCCCATATAAGGTTAGAGTCTATGTGGTTTCTCTAAAAATATACCGAAACACTTGCAATAATTAAAAGTAATGTGGACAACAGGAATTTCTGCGTTGTAATTACCTGGTTCCGTGTCCATTCCCACTGCGTAACTCTTTTGACATGCATTCTCTCCCAGAGTTTCGGATCGACTAATATATGTTAGTAATTTGGTAAATGGAAACTGTATAAAAGCCCGTTGGCGGGGCACTGTTCCTACTCTTGAGTGATAGACTTAACTCACTGCCTGCTTTAATACCACCACCACCACCGGGATGTCTTTACCGGAATACACTCTCTCACAAACGTTCGGCTGAGGTCAACGCTCTGAGACTAGATTCCGCCTCTCTTCGGACGATACTTCAGACAGAAATAAGCAGAAGCTTATATCTCCTCTCGGTGAAGTATTGCTTGATCTTTGTAAGTTGCCGAATTTCACAGATAATGACATTTATAATTACCTCGTGCTACGAATGAAAGCAAAGCAACAGTTAAGGAGTGGCATATTTTACCACGACAGATACGTACACAGCATCGAATACCACGATGTGAGTGAAAGCTGCTCTCATTGTATTGTCCGGTGTCTGGTAATCCCTTCAATACCGACATCAAACCAAAAAAAGAATCCTGACCACAGAGTGTGGGTAATTATGTCAAAGGTCACTGGCAATGTGCATTCAGCTGATTGCAACTGTTAAAGCAAGTCACTGAGCATGCGTACATGTCATACGGGAGAGTTCCAATCAGGGGTGGATAACAACCTTATAGGAACCCCCTATATACTGTGATCCTGATTGGGAGGTGCAGGCCTCCCTGCTAGGGGTGGTGGGCTGCCGCTAGTCTGCCTTCTAGTTGTCCCGCGTTGTCTATTTATAGTTCGACCCGTCTTTATCAACAGTCTTAGGGATGTAGTGCTATGGAGTTCCCAACTAGACAGATAGTTATTCACTGGATCGTTCTATGTGTTATGTGGGGGGTTTCCTTATGTTTTATATGGGAGGGTCTTTGATAGGTGATATTTTTGGTTATCGTGTTTTGATTGGTCGGTTCTGTGGTTTGTACGGTCGGGTCCTGTTTAGGATTCGGTGAACGTTATCGGGCCCGGTTGACAACGCCTGGTATGTTATGGCTCGTGTTGGTGGTGATTTAGAGACCTGGTGTGATGTGAAAACTTGCTACTATGGGGCGGGTAGCCACTCCACTAGGGTGACTGATAGTTATGACCCGCTCGACTCGGGGAGGCCCGGTGCGTTATGACCTGCCTTTCGAAGCAGGTGGATGCACCACCGGGATCTGCCTTGACGCCTGCACGGCGTCCGGTGCGGTAAACCTCGCTGTTTCGGGTTCGTAGATGCACTATCGGACTTGGCTAAAATCTACTGCTAGCATTGAGTGGATGCACTGCCAGGCAGGTACCTTCTGTGGCCTGCATTTCGGTGTCTAGTTGGTTGGTCGGAGGGTATTCTAGTCGGCTGCGGTGGTGGTAGTCTGTCTCTCCTGTAGGGTTTAGCTTTGTGCCTCCCGTAAGTCTAACTTAATCGTTTTGGCCATGTACTCATGAAAATTGCCGCCTCGTTAAATTTCTCATGTCATATGAAGTTACTTAATTTTAATTTTTTTATTTTACCGACATAAACAGTATTTGCAATTCTAAGTATGGACATGTCACATCAAAGTGAAGTTGATGATTTAAATAACAATTTCGAATAGAAAAGAGCAGTTCTAAAGTGAGCACAACACAAACAGAGTTATCTAATAGAAAATATAACACCATGATATCATTTGACTTTTCTAAAACGTTACAGGTTGCACTGTGCATCAAAATCCGTTCATAAATTAATATTGGAAACTGCACAATGCAGCATAGATTTTATCGAAGCATAATTCAAGGGAAATAACTCTTTTCATTAGTAATTTTGGGATTGAAATATAGTAGGGAGGGTGACGCATGGACTGACAGACAGACAGACAGACAGACAGACAGACAGACAGACAGACAGACAGACAGACAGGCAGACAGACAGGCAGACAGATAGATAGATAGATAGATAGATAGATAGATAGATAGATAGACAGGAAAAATAAAACTCAAAACATGAGTACATATGTTTTTTTATATTAATAATCGACAGAAATTAGAATGACTCAAAGCCGAAGGTTTCGTGCAGTTTTCTTTTCTTGTTTTTTGTTTTATTGGAATGAAGTAAGAATAAGTACTACATGCCATAAACAATACAAATCATTTCATTCATAATTAGCAGCATAAACGTGAATTTTAAATTCTTAAACGCAATATACCATTCAAGAGGGAGAAAAACTGAAGATATTTCGGCGGAGTTTCGCAATAGCTCGCCTAGATAAGTTGAAGTTTCTCCGTTTTCGCCCAGATTTTTCAAATCTTTTTTCTTTTTCTTTTTTCACCACTCCCAAGTGACGAGAGGAAGCCGTTCATAACTGTTTTTTAATCCATACTGTTCTTCTCACCACTCCACATCTTCATAAAAGAAATCATTAAAAATCTAATTTTTTTTCGCCACCCCCCACCTCCTATTATTATATTCCATATTCTGAAATATATGTGATACACATTTTTAGAATAAAAAATGTTTAAATCCATATATTTTGTTTTAAATGTGAATTCCAAAAGTTTCAGAATGCAGAATATAAAATGAGTAAAAATAACAAAACAAAAAAAATATATATTGGTGGGGAGGCATTTAAAACTTGGATTTAATCTTATTTTCTTTCTTTTTTTTTTCCTCTAACTTTCCTCTAAAACTTTAAATGACATGCGTTTCAGACTATGAAATATAATAATAAGACGGGTAAAGGGAATTTTTTTTAATGGTGATTTCTTTCCTAAAGGTACGGGGCAAAGTGGAAAGCAGTTTAAAAAGCTATGGTTTTTTATTTTTTATTTTTTATCTAAAGGGCTCCACTGCCACCATCACCACCAATCATTTTGAAATGCATGATGCAAAAAAAAATTGAAAAATCCCGACGAAAACGCAGAAAATCCAACTGATGTGGGTGAGTTATTCCGAAACTCTGCCAACATTTTCTTGTGTCATTTCAGACAGAAGCTGTTTAAAGTTTTGTTTAATTGAAATGTACTCAAAATAGTTATTCACGCTTTGAAGGGATGTGCGCTCACAAATACTGTATTTTTCATAGATTTTATATATTGGAGTACATTACGTTAGAGTTACCTCCCTTAACATCCCCTTCCTGGCACATAAATCAATTTTGAAAGGGAATGTTTTAAATATTCTTTTACTCTTTTACTTGTTTCAGTCATTTGACTGCGGCCATGCTGGAGCACCGCCTTTAGTCGAGCAAATCGACCCCAGGACTTATTCTTTGGAAGCCTAGTACTTATTCTATCGTTCTCTTTTGCCGAACCGCTAAGTTACGGGGACGTAAACATACCACCATCGGTTGTCAAGTGATGTTGGGGGGATAAACACAGACACACAAACATATATACACACATACATATATATATATATTTATATATATATATATATATATATATATATATATATATATATATATATATATACATATATACAACGGGCTTCTTTCAGTTTCCGTCTACTAAATCCACTCACAAGGCTTTGGTCGGCCAGAGGCTATAGTTGAAGACACTTGCCCAAGGTGCGACGCAGTGGGAATGAACCCAGAACCGTGTGGCTGGTAAGCAAGCTACTTACCAGGCAGCCACTCCTGCGCCTATATAGTAATTTTTAAAAAATTGTTTACATAAAAGTCTAAACAACCTTAATTGTAAAATTTCATAAAATCATTACTTTTAAAGTAAGTGGCTTAAAAAAAAAAACAGCCGATATTAAAGATATTTTTCTCACTCGATAAGAGGCAAACAACCTCGTTCTCACAAGAGGTGACTTCCATTGAATATGTTGGGCAACATCAGTGCGATTACTCAGATGTACAGAGGCTGCAGACAATGAATGAAGGGAGATTAAAGCTCTTGAAATTCCGAGATACAAATGACCTAACCATTTAAACACAGATTTTCATAAAATCAGCTGATTACTTACCATTCAAATGTTAAGCCAGAAAGATTTTACCAGGAAATAAATGTTTGTGAATACTATGTGTTCCCCCTGTAAAGATTACAGCATTCAATACAGATAGTGATTAATGACCTCAGAATAAGAGTTGGGTAGACTTATAGACCCGAGACAAACTTGGGTAGAAAGATATGGAAGCTGAAACTACAGACATCAAATTGATAGATTATGTCATAAAATAGCAGTTATGGAATAGTAACCAGACAGAGAGTTGACTAAGATATACAGCCTGAATCTGTGCAGCATAACCACTGATGTCCTTTTTTTAATGACACAACTGGTAGCTAAGAGTAATCCATTATACACAACATTCGTTGGCCTAGAGAAAGTCATTGATCGAATACTATACTCAATACTCTCGCGGCCGTTAAGAAAAGAGTAATTAGATGAATGTATAAAAACTAACACTTCTTTTTTCCGAGCTGAGATTCGAAACTGAATCTAAAGATTCTCGCTCGTCTGATCCACCACTGACCAAACAGACGCGAAAGAAATTTCTTTGTCCTGTCAAAAAGTGATGGACGGATTTCTCTTCGACCTCCGACTTGAACTGTGTTATATAATGTTCAAGTGGACAGGAGGCGACCTACATAGGTAGAAATTACTCCTGTGGTATGTCTGTCTTTCTCGTTGGGATGACTAATGATAAAGAGTCAGACATACGACAGACGGGGCAAACAGCCATCAACAGGCAAACGGTCAAGAAACGGCAGACAGCCAGCAAGTGGCAAACTGACGACAGCCAGCAGTTAACTTGTGCCGATCAAGCAGCCAACACAACCACATATTCAGCATTAATGACCCAACTCGCAGAACATACAGACACGACCGAATGACCAACGCACACACAGACTCAAAATATACCCGGTTCTACCTCATCACATCGACACAGTATTTCTCCTGTTCCTTTTTCTTTTTTTACTTCTCCAACTCGAAGCAAGTCGATTTGGTAGACGAAGCCCGAGTGCCACTCGTAATTCGCAGGAAGCTTGTTGGTACCACCAAAAGTTTGGAACACGGGCGCAGAAATGCACGAATCCATGCTCGTCTTCAGCATCCCCGTTCGGGAAACGACACAGCCAGGAATTGAATGAGACAGAAGTTCTTGGCTCTCGCCCACAAAGTTGCCTGTTTTTCGATCGCGATTGTGTAACAGGCACGCGTTTCCTTGTTGACACCGGCGCGGAAGTCAGCATAATCCTTGTTTCCTGCACTTCAGGCAAAAGAAAAGAGACACCGGTCTGTCTTCAGGCAGTCAACCACTCACCGATTCCAACCTACGGTGAACAGTCCCTAACACTGAACTTAGGACTACGCCCCACCTTCCAGTGAGTATTCGTCATCGCTAAACTGCCGACCCCTATCTTAGGAGCCGATTTCCTTCATCGTTTCGGTCCTCTGGAAGATATCAAGTACAGAAGACTTGTCAACAGCACCACTCAGCTCACTGTGCGCGGTATAACCGCTTGTATGGCCACAATCAGCCCAATCATTTTGCAAACAACAACAAACCGTCACAGTGCTATCCTTAAAGAATACCCGGACGTCGCTCGACCAATATTCCATAGTCAGCCTATCAAGCATGAAGTCACCCGTCACATCAAGACCCGCGGTCCATCTGCTGCTGCACGACCCCGAAGGTTACCACCAGATCGTTTCAAGGCCGTCAAGCGAGAATTCCAGCACATGCTTGACCTCGGAATCATCCGCCCGTCCAGCAGCAACTGGTCCTCGCCAATACACTGCGTTCCAAAGAAGTCATCAACCGATTGGCGAGTTTGCGGTGATTATCGATCACTAAATAACTGCACTGTACCTGATGCATATCCTGTCCCACATCTACAGGACTTTTCTAGCTCGCTGCATGGAGATAGACCTTTTGTGCGAGCTTACAATCAAATCCCTGTAGAACCTGCAGATATTCCGAAGACAGCAGTCACGACAACATTCGGAATGTTTGAATTCTTGCGTATGCCTTTCGGTTTACGCAACGCAGCACAGACGTTCCAACGTTTTATAGATACAGTTACCAGAGGTTTTCCTTTCGTCTATGCATACATAGACGACGTACTCGTAGCCAGTAGCTCAGACGAAGAGCATGATCAACACCAGCATCTGCTATTCCAACGCCTGCGCGAATGTGGTATTGTTATCAACCCCAGCAAGTATTCGTTCGGAGTTGCGTCCCTTCATTTTCTCGAGCACATCGTTCGATAATGATGACATTCGCCCACTTCCCGAGAAAGTCAATGCCATCGTGGATTTTCCACCACCCACATCTCTCCGCAAATTGCGGGAATTTCTTGGCTTGGTGAATTTCTACCGCAGATTTTTACCCCACTGTGCAGAGACAGCCCAACCGCTCATAGATTGTCTTTATAGACACACGATTGTCTTCATCCAGAAAATTACGAATTCTCTCAACCAGCTCAGATGTTTTGACGTCTTTTTCCTTCCTACACTTATCTTTCACCTCCTCTCTGTCGTCCTTGAACCTCTTGTACCGGTAAAAAAGGTTGATTCATAAGCAGTCTGGACCTTTACACAAGTTTCTGCTGCATTCTCCCCAATTTAACACAAAACCTTATTGCATAGTGAGCTTCCAAACGTCCCGGCTGCATTCTGCAAATTAGTCAGCAGTGTTTAGTAAGGTGTGTTCGAAGTGTTGTTACAGCTGTTACCTTTAATTTGGAATAACAAAAGCTGACGGGTCATCTTATTAGATGTACAGTAATGATATACTAAAATTACAATAATCTAGGACGTTTATAATTGCCTCTCCTAAAAAGTATCAAAAATTTTGGAATGCACCTCGTAGTTGACAGTTTTTTTTATTATTTCAGTATCCTAATCGGCAGTGAGGTGGTTGTTCCACATAATCATCGTCATCATTTTACGTTTGCTTTTTTATGTTGGCATGGATGAACAGATCTCAAAACAACTCTCCATACAACATTGACATCATCCTCTGAGACATACAGAAAGAGGAAAAACAACTAATTTTGTTGTATATACATATCCTATTGTGTGTACTGTGCATTTGAACGCACCACCAGTACTACAGAAGTTGTGAAGTAAAGGGTACTCTTTACCTTGTTTAAACTTACTACCCTCCTAATTGAGAAACATGTGACATGGTTTGCCAAGTTAATATGTGGAAAGCTTAGTTGTCTGAGTTAAGACAGAGTGAAAATATTCAGACAATTATTATTTTCATGTGGGTTTCTCTCTTTCTGAAAGGTAGACTGTTTGATGTTTACATACAAAGTGTGATATTGCATGGTAACGAGAGTTAAACACTAAATTTGGAAAATATGCAAAGGTTGTAAAGGATTGCAGCAAGTATGTTCTGGTATGCATGAATGCCAGAGTATCTCTGCTAATTAGCATATAAATGGCAAACTAGTACAATGTTTTCAGTTACCTTAAATCAAATACATTCCTTTTTATAAAATATTTTTATGTACTTCTTTATCTTAGCATTCATCATTATCTGGTAATTGTTATTTGCTTTGAGAGTGGAGAACACCACTCCGACTTGTTACAGACAATCTCTAATTATTTGCTAACTTTAAGGACCCCGATTATTATAAATGAATAGTCAGTCCTAAATTTCTTCCCTGGAAGCCTCTCATTCATATAGTGGAAAGCAACATAGCTCAATAAAACAGATAATTACAACTTAGACATTGGTTTTTAAAGGAAATAAATTTGAACCATAGACAAAAAGAAAACAGTTCTCCAACTCTCCTCAACCAATTAACCCATTATTTATCTCAAGAAAATCTCAACGGTACTTTATTTACAAAGAATTTAAAGTGAAACTTACAGATTTGACTGACCCTATATTCAGCTTCCCACTTTTACACTCTTGATAAAGCTAGAGCATCATCCCTTAATAAAGCAATCCAGTCAAAGTGAATGTCATTGTGGGCTAAAGCATTTTTCTGCTGGTACTTGATAACACTGCAATGTCAAGAAAGAAAACTTGCAGAATTAATACGAGGGTCCACTGAAAGGTTCAGAGACTGGCCAAGATACTTCGATTGAATGTGACCAAATAAGTTTTATTTTTCAATATAGTCCTCCTTGCAGTCCACACATTTCTTCCATCAGTGTTGCAGTGCTTGGATCCCATTGGTGAAGAAGCTTTCATCCTGTTAATCTAAAAAGTCATCAACAGCAGATAAGACATCACCATCACTACAATATTGCTTCCCAGCCAAGTGTTTTTTCATGTTTGGGAACTGGTAATAGTCAGACAGAGCCAAATCAAAAGAATAAGGAGGGTGATTAACCAGTTAAAACCACAGTCACACATAGCAACCATTGAAACCAATGACATGTGATCCTTTTCAAGATAGTCAATAAGCACAATGCTTTTTGCATCTCCAAAAACTGAAACCGCCACCTTCTCTGCAGATGGAATGATCTTGGCCTTTTTGGAGCAGGTGAGGAGTGTTTCTACTGTATGGATTGCTTCTGGATCAAAGTGATGAACTCAACACTTGTCCTGGGTTAGAAAACATTCAAAGAAACCAGCTGGATCCACCTCAAACAATGTCAGATTTTTCCCCGTGATGTGATCAGTCTAGTGCACTTTCATCAGGTGTGAGAAGACATGACACCTACAAAGCAGAAACCCTCACCATGCCAAGTTCATTGTGCAGAATATTCTCAACTCTCTCATGGGATATTTTAATAGCATTGTCTATTTGGTTTATAGTCAATTGCCTGTCATCCTTCATCATGTGGTGAACACAATCAATATTCTTCTCAGTGGTAGCAGTTGCAGGACATCCAGACCTTGGATCATGTTCAAGACTCTCCATTCCCCTCCTACATTCAGCTGCCAACTTTTACACTCTTGATAAAGCTAGAGCATCATCCCTTAATAAAGCAATCCGGTCATCATGAATGTCATTGTGGGCTAAAGCATTTTTCTATTGGTACTTGATAACACTGCAATGCCAAATTTTGTCCATTTTCAAGAGAAGTTACTAATAATTACTTTTGAAGTCTTCTTTGAGCATCATTTTAACTGGAGAGAAATAATACTGTTATTAATAAGAAGAGTCGAAATTAATGCATGCAAAATTTCACAGTTCTAGCACCACTCCATAGTCAGTCTACGAACATTTCAGCCCACCCTCATAATGAGACAAGAAAGCAATAGAGCTACACAAATATAACCTACAACTTCAAGAATGTTTCATAGTCCCAAAACTTTCCGGAGATGAACTAAATTAATAAGTAAATGTCTCAAAATCTACGAAAATGTACTACAAAGAAATTCAGAAAGAATGTTTTAAAAAAATGCAAAACTTATGACATTAGCACAAATTACTGTGAAAACTTTCAGTAGAGCTTTTTTATTCATTAAAACAAAATGAAATCTATTTAAAATATATATGATCATAGTAACATAGAATACATGTATATCTATAGATTTTAGAATATTAGAAACTGAAAAAATATGTTAAAGCATAAGATAAATCATGCTTATACTTTTGGAGTCCAACTATATTAATTTCAAGATTTTTAACATCTATGATGAGGACATAATCTTCTCAAATACTGACAAAAATTATCTTTATAGAAACTGTGATCTCTTGCCACTTTTTGCTGTTATTTATAAGGTTGTGGTCTTTTAAAAAAGAAATGAAAGATGTATAGAACCCCAATAGTGTTAAAGAATTCATAAATTTTCACAAGAGTCTCAGCCATTGTGACAATGTAGAGATTGAAGTGATATTGAAAATACATTTAGTGATTATCCATTGGTATTTTATGAAACTCTATTGCATTCAAAAAAGCTTCTAAGAATTATATAATGCTTCCCCTTTAATCTTACAAATAATAAGAATGTCATAGGTGCAGTTTGATAAATGGTTAAGAAGGTCACTTCACAACTGTGGGGTGCCAGATTCAATCCCACTGCTGGGCATCTTATGCAAACCTCATTTTCTATAGCCTCAGGCCTACCTATACCTTTTGGTGAAGGAAATTGGGTGGATTGTACAAAAAATGTATGGCCTTGTCACATACTGATTGTGCCCAAGAATTCCATTAAGGATACACATGTCTGTGGAATGCTCAGCTACTTATTCATAAATTTAGGTGCAAATAATTCAGTTGATTGAACAACTGAATCCTTATGATCAACCAATAGAGACTCGTTTTGTTACCTAAGTTTAAATATTCTCTCACAAATATTCTATTTACTTTTTTATACACATACACAGAGAAATTTGACATAACCTCCAAATGCAGTAAAAATTATCTTTTTCAAAGTGAAGTCAAAGAAATTAGGTGCTTTATAAATGAAGACACTATTTTATCTGGTTAAGAAATTCCATTAATAAAATCTGAAGCATTTATTTGATCTATTGATTGATATTACAAAATGATAGTGGAGATTTACTTCCATACATTGATATGGGGAATAGCATTGTCTACTATATGATAATATCAGGTGAGTGTTTTTGAAATTTCTTTCAATGGCTGTTTTTGAGGCAGAATATTCAACCAATAATGACATGTAATTGAACATTTGTTATGTTACATTGAACTAAATTAAGAAATCTTATTGTCATATTTACATAACTATAATCAATGTTTAAAACACTGAACTACTTGAAGGTTTAATTTGGAGTTTTAGTTTAGCAATAAAGACTCATAATAAACTTTTACCCGAGAATTATTTTTTATTGTTAGCTTGGTTTGGAAGGATCTGTGTCCATGGCCTTTGCAGATACTCTAACACTGGTGGGATTTATACAATTAATTTCTTCTTGAATAGCTGCAAGTTGACAGCTGCAGGGAAAACATAAACATGAAGGGAATTCTATAGGGCTAATATCATCAGGAAGAAGGAATGAGCACAGTGATTAATTCAAGGGTTGGGGTAACAATATACATTATATGAGGAACAGACAAGTGAGTTGAGAGTACCTGAATGGAAAAAGACAAGAAACCAGCCATCTTTGAAGAGCAGGGACCACTGTAGAAGATGCAGTGTAGAAAAGAAACAGCCAATTAGTCAAACAACTTTATTTTGGATGCTGTTCAAGATATTTGTATGTATAGCAGTACTATCTCAGTTTAGTACATTTAAGTAAATACAGCGGATCAAGACAGCAAATGAATTGGTAAAATATCAGCAGCATTCAAGCATATGTAAAAAATTTGGTGAAACAGAAAGATTTATGACTCAGTATTGTTTTTTAAATCCATTGTACTATCAACATTATTGTAAGGATTTAAAACATGGTATCTCTAAGTGGTTGCTAAATCTGCTAGAAATACCAGCTAAATTTCTCTCAAACCACACCCAGCTGTCTTTAAGAAAAAAAAAAGAAAGAAAAGAGGAATATGAATTATGTACTTCTAAATGTTCAAAAAAGCATCATATTTTAATGACTGGAATACTTGATCATAGGCCTATCAGAAATGACCTGGAGCTAATTAATAACAACCATGAACATGACACACCAGACTCCAAGAGAACATGAGATAAAGGTAATAAACAACTAAGATCTTTCACTTTCTGCCTACCAAACCTACTCAAAAGGGTTTGGTTGGTCCAGGGCTATAGTGTAAGGCACTTGCCCAAGGTGCCATGCAGCATGTGACCCCAAAACCACATGACTGGAAAGCAAACTTTTTAACCACATGTATCAAGATCTAGAATCTACAATGTTTAGGTTTAGATAAGTTGTAGATAGAAAGAAGTTTTATTAAACAATACCTTGTTATAAATTTTACATTTTTAATGGTGAATAAGTCTTCAAAAAAATTTATTTTGACAGTCCAGAAAATACCACTCAACAAATATTAAAGATACAAGATTTTAATTAAAATACATTTCTTATTTACATACCTGAAAATATTTTGCTACAAATTTTCTACTGATAAGATTTTACATAATTTCTCAGTAATTAGTTTTATATCTGTTCGACAAACCATCTCAATATCTTTCTCTTCTAAATATTTGCTTATGGCTTTTGAATGAAAATGACTTTCCATAAATTTCACATGTATAAGATTTGATCCCTGTAGTTTTCCTGTCAAGTTTAATGAGATTGCATCTGTATAAAAAAAAATTGTAATGATAAATAACAACAAATAAATCTTTCTCCAGTTTGTATTCACTCCACACTCAGCAAATTGGCAGAAACAGCATCTGATAAAATATCATTGTATTTTTCTAGGGTTTTCTACATTCTGAGTTCAAGTCCTGCTAAGACCAGGTTTGCCTTTCAACCTTTTAGGGTCAATATATATAGCAGACTGGAACAAGCATCAAATATGATGTGATGCTGTATTTTGTTATGCTCATTGCATAATGAAATGAAATTACATCATGACCTTCTTGGACATAAGACTCAATCCATCACCCAGTTTAATACTAGCACCTGGTCCTTGAGTACTTTTAGTATAATCCACTTTGTTATGAGTCTATTAGTCTCAGAGTCCATGAAAAGAGTCATAGTCCTTGTCCTTCCTACTGATAAAGCAATAAAAATATGCCAAATGATTCTCCACATATTTCATATAGTTTTTTTTTTTTTTACTAGTGTCTAATCATTTGGATTTTGTAAATATTTGAATAAAAATACTTATTATTTTAGTAGATATTTACAGAGACTCAAATAAACTCCCATTTTTAGAGAACATATGAAACCTGATGAAAATTCACATAGACCCATTTCTAACATATTTTATCACATTCTCTAATGTGTACCTGTTAGTAGGTGTTTAGATTTTCAAAAGGATTCCTCACATCAGTGAAAAGGCTTTCCCTCAGTGTGTATTCGTTCATGTCTTTTTAAGAGACTGTTAGTGATGAATGATTTTTCACATATTTCACAGCTATGGTGTTTGTCTCCTGTGTGTATTCGTTCATGTCTGTTTAAATCACTATTATTAACAAAAGATTTCCCACATATTTCACAACAGTATGGTTTTTCTCCAGTGTGTCTACGTTTGTGAACTAGAAGACTAGAACTAACAGAGAATGATTTATCGCATATATCACAGTGGTATGGTTTTTCTCCTGTATGTGCTCGTTTGTGAATTGTAAGATGAGAGTTTTCAACGAAAGATTTTCCACATATCTCACAGTGAAATGGGTTTTCTCCAGTATGTATCCTTTTGTGAACAACAAGACTCGAATTAACAGAGAATGATTTTCCACATATTTCACAGTGATAGGGTTTCTCTCCAGTGTGTGCTCGTTTGTGAATAATAACATTTGAATGTTTAATGAAAGACTTTCCACAGATATCACAGTGATATGGTTTTTCTCCAGTGTGTATTCTACTGTGTGTTGTTAAATTACTGTTGGAAACAAAAGATTTCCCACATATTTCACAACAATATGGTTTTTCTCCAGTATGACTTCGTATGTGGATCGTTAACCTAGAGTTTTCTATGAAAGATAGCCCACATATTTCACAATGAAACAGATTCTGACCAGTGTGTATTCTTTTATGTGTTGTTAAATTACTATTAGAAACAAAAGATTTTCCACATATTTCACAATGATAGGGTTTTTCCCCAGTGTGTATTCGTTTATGTCTTGTTAAATTACTGCTGAAGACAAAAGATTTTCCACAGATTTCACAGTAGTATGGTCTTTCCCCAGTGTGTATTCTTTTGTGTATTATTAAATTAGTATTTGAGACAAAATATTTTCCACAGATTTCACAATGATAAGCTTTTTCTCCAGTGTGCACTATTTTGTGTGTTTTTAAGTGATCGTTTGACGTAAAAGACTTCCCACATATTTCACAGTGAAATGGTTTTTCTCCAGTATGTATTCTTTTGTGAGTTGTTAGATTACCATTTGTGACAAATGATTTACCACATATCTCACAGCAAAATGGTTTTTCTCCAGTATGAATTCTGCTATGTGTTCTCAGCTGATTGTTGGAGACAAAGGATTTACCACATATTTCACAGCAATACGGTTTAGTGTGAATTCTTTGGTGGATAGCAAGCTTAGAACTTTTAATGAAAGATTTCCTGCATATTTCACAGTGAAACAGGTTTTCTCCTGTGTGTAACCTGTTATGAGATTTTAAGTGAGCATTAAAGACAAAAGATTTCCCACATATTTCACAGTGATATGGTTTTTCTCCAGTGTGTATCCTTTTATGGATGGTAAGTTGTGAATTTTTAAAGAATAATTTCCCACATACTTCACAATGAAACAGGCTTTCTCTAGAATGTATTCTCTGGTGTGCTTTTAACTGACCATTAGTAATAAAGGATTTCCCACATATTTCACAGTGATAAGCTTTTTCTCCAGTGTGTCTACGTACATGGACAACAAGATTCGAATTGTTACTAAAAGATTTACCACATGTCTCACAATGAAACGGTTTTTCTCCAGTGTGTATTATTTTGTGACTTGTTAAATTACTGTTAGAGATAAAAGATTTCCCACATATTGCACAATGAAATGGTTTTTCTCCTGTGTGACTACGCTTGTGAACAATAAAATGTGAATTTTTCGTGAAAGATTTTCCACATATTTGACAGTGAAACGGGTTTTGCCCAGTGTGCATTCTTTTGTCTTGTTAAAATACCGTTGAAGACAAAAGAATTTCCATATTTAAGTCGGATTTTTTTTCAATTGTGTATTTGTTCCTACGTGAAGACAAATGTTTTGAAAGTCTTTCTACAGAGAAGGACAACAATGTTCAGAAATATTCAGAATATTCAGAAATCTGTCAACGTAAAGGTCTCACAACTGCATATTCTTGTAAATGAGTCAGTATTAAAAACAGTCATGTTATTATCAAAGTGATTAACAACTTCCATATCAATTATCGAAAAATTATTGAAATTAGAGGAATGTCTGTGAGTATAAATCTATTATGGTTCAGTTCCTTGTTTCGGATATCATAAGCTTTATATTTATTTATACGCGTGTAAATTATTCTTTTTACTACAAGAATGTTTTTGATTGGATCCCCTTTTGTTCACAAAAAAAGACTTCTACGTTAAGAATGTGTTGGAATATGGTTGATGAGGATACACCAAAGGAATTGGTCCGAATAGAAACAAAAAAAAAAAGAGAGAGCAAAAACGAAAAACTGAGAAAAGTGATACGAGTTGAATGAAAAACAAATTCATGAAAAAAGTAAAATAAAATTTTAAAGAACTGAAACGGAGCCGATGAAATGTTTTGAGTTTCTGTTTATGCGCTGCTATGTATAAGCGCTGCAACATACATACCCGTGTGTGATTGCAGAGGTGTATACTATGTAATAACCAGATTTCAGGGTGTGTTATTGTCTTAAAGTAAAAAAAAAAAGAAGTCTCCACACTACAAGGCAAATTTCGATATTTCAATTTCCTTTAAACCCTTTTTTAGAGAGATTCATAAATAATAGTGTTAATATTGTTTTGTTATTATTATCTCTATTTGTGTTGTAATTCGCATGGGATTTCTAATTGACATTAAATCAGACTGCGCATGCGCAAACATTAAATCAAGTCGAATCGTCAAATAAAGTTTTAAATAATTTTTGGTATTTTTAACTAATATTTGGTTTATGTTATTTTCTTCTGCTAAATGTTAAAATGTTTAAAATTTTATTTGCTCGTCGTAGCGGCGCACTAGCAGAAACTCAATACATTTCATCATTGCATTTCACGTCTCAGCTTTAGTTTTTTGTATTCGACATGTGTGAATCAGACCGTCTTCGGATAAACGTTATAAAATTGCTGATATCTTTGACAGATTCCGTTTCGTTTGAATGGCACCGATGATATATACGTTAAAGGTTACTTTCAACTGTACTCAACCTATGGTAAATGAAAAAGCACCGCCTGGCAAAATAACTGTCATGAACAACGAGGGGGGGTTTATGAAATCGCTCGACCTACTACGTAGAGCAGCGAAACCCACCTCAAAATCACAGCCTTCAGTTTTTAAAAAAAAACAGTCGTTTTAGATATACAAAAAAAACGGATAGTCACGATTAGAATGTCATTGATGTTAGATAACTGAAATTCATGTGTAATTACAGACGGTATTCAACAACATTCAACAAGAGAATTCCGCAGTACTTTTAGGACAACCAAACACCTTCATGGGCATTACCTGACACCTCGGTAAGGCGGGCTACCAACGATGACAAGAACTTCACTGTTAGCGACCCAGCCCCTCCGAACATCTCAAACGAACATCACAGGCTGGAAGAAATGGTTCACTGATAAGTTCCGATACTTAAGGATTTTGTTCCATTCGGTTACGGAAGCAGTGGCTCTCCCATTTACAGCAGCATCCAGGATGTGGGAGGGAGCAAAGGAATCACAGACTGTGATGTCCCAGGTGAGACACCTACTTCTTACCCAGGGACAAAGGGTAAGACCGTCTGGTTTCTTCCCATCATTGAGCTCCGCATCTCCATTGCATTCAGAGTGGAAGCTGACATCTGTTGGAGACTGAGATGTCGCTGTGACAGGTCCCTCGACTCCACAAACCTCCATCGTTTGTCTTGCCGCCTAAATGCTGGTCGTTTTTTATTTCTTTACTGTCCACAAGGGGCTACACACAGAGGGGACAAACAAGGACAGACAAACGGATTAAGCCGATTATATCGACCTCAGTGCGTAACTGGTAATTATTTAATCGACCCCGAAAGGATAAAAGCAAAGTCGACCTCGGCGGAATTTGAACTCAGAACGTAGCGGCAGACGAAATACCGCTAAACATTTCGCCCGGCGTGCTAACGTTTCTTATTTCTTTATTGCCCACAAGGGGCTAAACATAGAGGGGACAAACAAGGACAAAGGGATTAAGTCGATTACATCGATCCCAGTGCGTAACTGGTACTTAATTTATGGACCCCGAAAGGATGAAAGTCAAAGTCGATCTCGGCGGAATTTGAACTCAGAACGTAACGGCAGACGAAATACCGCTAAGCACTTCGCCCGGCGTGCTAACGTTTCTGCCAGCTCGCCGCTGGTCGTTTCGCTCGTCACACTGAGCTAAACTTAATCATTAAGTAGGCCCTTGCTCTGGTTAATATCCTCGGTTCTGGAGTTGTCAGGATTATCAAGAAGTGATGGGAAGAAACCAGTTGGCCTTACCTAAGAGGTAGGTGTCTCATCTGTAACTCCTTTGCTCCCTTCCACATCCTGGATGCTGCTATAAATGGGAGGGTCACTACTTCCGAAGCCGAACGGAACGAAATCTTTAAGTATCGGGAATTATCATTGAACCATTTCTTCCAGCTAGTGACGTTTGGAGGGGCTGGGCCGCTAACAGTGAAGTTCTTGACATCGTTGGCGGCTCGCCTTATCGAAGCGTCAGGTGATGCCCGTGTGGGTGCTTGGTTGTTCCAACGCCTTAGCCTCGCCATCGCCTGTGGTAATGCAGCGAACGTGTTGGGTTAATTCAGTAGGTTCCGTTGAACCTTGTGGTGTGCAACCAGCTGGGGCACTTGGTGTTGAATTGACGGTTTTTTTTTTCTTTCTTTCTTCCTCTTCCTTTCTTTGCTCATTGTTTTTCTTTTACTTGTTTCAGTCATTTGACTGGAGCACCGCCTTTAGTCGAACAAATCGACCCCATGACTTATTCTTTGTAAGCTCAGTATAAATACTATCGGTCTCTTTGCCGAACCGCTAAGTTACAGGGACATAAACACACCAACATCGGTTGTCAAGCGATGGTGGGGGACTACCACAGACACACAAACATGCACACACACACACACACATATATATATATATATACACGACGGGCTTCTTTCCGTTACTGTCTACCAAATCCACTAACAAAGCTTTGGTCGGCCTGAGGCTATAGTAGAAGACACTTGCCCAAGGTGCTACTTACCACACACCCACTCATTTTTTCTTTGGGTTTTTTTGTTTGTTTGTTTTTTCATTTTAATGTGGTTTTGTACTTTATATGAAACACATACATACATGTTGTTATATAGGCAATAAAATAATTAATGACTTTCAAGACATGGAAAACACGCTGGGGTGCTCTTCATGGTGCAAAGAGGAGTGAATATAAGCATTTCATGAAATACGTGTTTTACTGGAGTACTAATGAATTTTTAAAGACCTTGTCAAGGACCCGTCTAGTACCACTTCATACCATTGAGCTAAACAACAAAAGCTACAAAAATTTTCCGCACAATTTAATATAAAAACGCTGTTGCATCACATAAATCCCCTTTGCCGAAACAAGTTGGCTGCACCACAGTCGTCAAGGGGATTCTTTCGTGGCTGTCAAACAAGCAAGTACCTAAAGAATCACTGGAAAATTCTTTTTTGGATTTCTGGAATATCTCGAATCACGCATATAAAGCTGTATATAACAGCAAATAAATATTGGGTTGGAAAATTGTTTCGAACAGAAACAGTCGAAGCTTGCCTGTGGGACTCGAACCCATAAACCCTGCAGACATGACAGGCGTTCTACTATGTCTATAGGAGATGTGGGCTCGAGTCCCCACGGCTGCCTTCGATTTTTTCTGTCCGAAGCAGTTTTTCAACCCAATATTTACATGCTGTGGAGACGCAATGGCCCAGTCGATAGGGCAGCGGACTCGCGGTCATAGGATCGCGGTTTCGATTCCCAGACCGGGCGTTGTGAGTGTTTATTGAGCGAAAACACCTAAATCTCCACGAGGCTCCGGCAGGGGATGGTGGCGAACCCTGCTGTACTCTTTCACCACAACTTTCTCTCACTTTTACTTCTTGTTCCTGTTGTCCCTGTAATTCAAAGGGTCAGCCTTGTCACACTGTGCCACGCTGAACATCTCCGAGAACTACGTTAAGCGTACACGTGTCTGTGGAGTGCTCAGCCACTTGCACGTTAATTTCACGAGCAGGCTGTTCCGTTGATCGGATCAACTGGAACCCCCGACGTCGTAAGTGACGGAGTGCCAACAACAACAACAATTTACATGCTAATATCTATAGCTCTATGTGTGTACTTCGAAATATTCCAAAAAAGAATCTGTGTGTGTGTTGAAATACATTGATGTTGGAATTGTTGTTTAACGTCAGGTAAGCTCTGATTGGACATACCACTGACTAAAGGCTTTCCATCCGTGACCATATTGTGTGGTGAGATGTGAGGGATATTTGGCTTCTATTTCTAGCTGATCGAGTCGTTGTCTAGATGCTTTCTCAAGGGAGGTAATTCTAATTGCATGTTTTGGTTTGTCCCTGCGAGAAAGTTCGTGTGAATACCTTGCAGGTAACATCTTTTCACAATTAGAATATTTCAAGAACATAACGTAACAGAATCACAGGATGCTAATGACCTTAATGTGTTTTAAACAATTCAGAATTATTTTAATATTATTTCATGTACCGCATATGTTCAGAACTTTCATCATAAACTTCATTCTTTTTCTCGGAGACGTCTTGTCCAAAACACCATCCTTCATTTCATTTCACTGAACAACTTATAAATCTTTTGGTTTTCTTTTTCTGTGTTTCTTTCCATTCCGATTCTTACCGGAGGCAGACCAACATTAATGTCCCAATTCTGGTAACTACCTTTAATTATATCTGCCCCTTATTTTTCTTGTGTTATTTCACTAATTGTACACAATGAAAAAACTATACTAGCGTGATAGAACATTATGAAATTACTATTTTGAATAAATACCCAATCTTGATAATGAGTATATTTTATTCATTGTACTCATAACGATAATACATTATAATTTAATAGACCTATGTTTCTTTCTTCCATTAATTTCTATTCTTTTTAATGGTCTGCGCAACTAAACGAAATAGCTAATTGAATGCAGTAGGAACTTGATTCAAAATTTTCACTAGTATTAATGAAAGAAATATTGTCAATTTATTATGACGCAATTTTTGAAGACCTTACATCCTGTTAAATTAGCTTAATCTAGGTACGCCTCGCACGGTAACACTGAAATTCTAAGCAGATATGCAAGGTAAATAAAATTTGAGGTTTCTCCTTAATTCTGTCCTCGCTTTCATTGAAAATTATCCTTTACAATGTTCACAAAAAACGTTCTGCGTGACATGTGTATGAATAACTCACTGACATTGTCATGTTGCTATGTATATTAGCGGCAAATGCGGCTTCAATGAGTTCTTTCTTCAAAAGTTAGCGATAACTAAAAATTTCTTTCTTTCAAAGAACTCTCGTTGATATCTTTACCGTATAAGAGTCTTTCAGAGACGAAGGGGAACTAGTTTGATGCATTAAATACAACTTTACACCGGTACGATACAGCTGGAGAGAAATAATCGGGACCTTCACTTAGTTATTTTGATTCTCTCTCTCTCTCTATCCGAAGTGGATAAAAGTATGATGAAATAATGTTTATGACAAAATGCTAGTTTTATAGAGGAAAGGAATAGGATCTTCAAGTACTCATACCTTTCCCAACGGCATAAACATAAAAGAAGTTTCAGCCGGGAATTGAATTAGTTAATCAGCATACTGGCAGATTACCTCTTGCTCTATGTCGTTCACCTACGTCGACTCCAGTGATCAACTGGTATTTATTTTATCGATCCTGAAAGGATAAGTCAAACTAGGCGGAATTTGAACTCAGAATCTAAAGCATTTTGCCCAGCATGCTTACGATTCTGTTAGCTCGCCGCCTTATGATTGATGAAATATTAGTAAGCAAAAATTCATTCTAAAGTTTTTTACGTTGTGTCACCATGTTTAAAACAAACAACAGTACTGACATTTTGTCGTATATAACCTTCATTAATTGTATTAATATTTTTCCGTCTTATATTTCCGGTTTCTTTGCTTTTCTCTATTGTCTTCTGAATTTGTACTTATATAGCTGTTTCAATCAACTTCATAGCTATTCAAAAGTAAACGTCCTATAATATATATATTCGGTTTATCCCCTTTAGGAGACAAACCAAATATACCTACTCCATTTGTAACATTTTGTTACATGCAGATTACTTAGAAACAAATGACAGCCACCTTGTTATCATGATTGGTGATTTTAATGGCCATGTTGGGTACTTCAGCAGACTTGGAGGCTATGTATATGGTACATGAAATGAGGAAGGATCAAGGTTCGCAGAGTTCTGTTGTGCAAATAATGCGATCACTTATCAATCAAGTGAATACATATGCCAGATATACTTCATACTCATAAGGAAATAGAATTTGCAGCTGGTTATGACTAATATGTCCTTCCTTGGTGAAAAATGTACTACTCCAACATAGATTAGAGATTGTTGGTAAACTCAAAATCAAAACTAGAGACTCAGAGACTAGACAACGTGGTGAAGAAAAGTATGAGAGCTGAAAGATCTCTCAGCCAGATATAGTACTAGATGATACATCTGACAAGGAGGGAGAGATAAAGGTTTATAGCATAAAGGACAGGTGAGAGTTCTACAAGACAACATGTTGTGAGCAACTGACCAGATTTGTGTAAGATTTGATCAGATCAGAAAAAGTTCCCAAGCAGATGGAAGAGGGCATTGTGGCAAGTGTTAAGGTAGAAAAAGCTACAAAAGCTAAAAAAAAAATAGGCATGGAAATGCTGGAAGCAGAAACCTTATCAGGTAATAAAAAGAGAAGCTTGATGTCAGATATGCATAGCAAGGCAAGAAGCTGAAAATATAAGGTTTGTCAATATTCTGCAATGGAGGAATCACATGTATGGGTTCTGGAGTGCAAACTAAGATCTCATTGGAGAATAGTGCAAATGGAATGATGGCAGTGCACTTACCTTCAGTGATGCTGAGAAGAAAGAGATATGAAAATGTTACTCCAAGAGATGAATTTGTCCAAGTAGACCTAACTGAAGGGTCAGCTATTGAAATTGAGAGCTATATTGTTGAAGACATGATTAAGGATATTAAGGCATGGAAAGCTGCTGTACAACCAGGGATAGTCACTGAAATGCAAAGATATGTGGCAAAGTAAGATGCACTAATCATGATAGAACCTGATTATCAGGTCAACCATGATAAAATATACCAGAGGTCAAAGGCATTCTATCCATGTCTATTCTGCTTTCTTCCTATGCACAGCAAACCCTAAATCATATTATCCAATGTATTCTTCATTAAGACAATAGGGTGTAATTTCAGAGAATACAGGGATATATATCAAATGATTGCCAGAAAAGAATTCCCATCAACTGCTACAGAGGCAATGTAGATACTGTAGAAAGAAAGAACAACAGGTAAACTAGGCTATGAGAGTAACAGAAAGAATTATAGTACAACTGATTAGGAAGAGAATTTAGGAAGATGCAGTTCAGATTTATGTGAGAACTGGGTACCACCAACACTCTGTTTTTAGTAAGACAGTTTCAGACAGAAGTTATGAAATAAGAATTAACTGCTCCACTTAGCATTCATAAACTACAAGAAGACATGTTACAGAGAGGTAGCAACTTTACCATGTTATATGAGCTACCTGTACACACATATTAACATCATTAAAAAGGAATACTACTGTGTCTACATACATTTATATTTATATATATATGTATGTATCCATTTGAAGTTTATGATTCATTCTGTTGCTACTGAGTTTCTTAGCTTTTTGAGTTTGTTGCCTGATCAGACATACACAAATTAAGAACTCAGTGTATCAACTGGATGAATCTTTAAGTTTGAATGACTTAACTCTACTAAATGTGTTGAGGACTTTTTATCCCATTTTTATTCTCAAACACACACATTATGTGTGTATAGTCAGAAATGTGTGTGTCATGGTTGAGACAAGAGTATTGAAAATCAACAGGACCTGCAAATAAATATTGAGTATGATCTGCTGGATATGCAGTGTCATCAAACATCTAGCACAAGTTAACCAAGTGTGCAGTTATGTATTAAATGAATCAACCTGTGTATGCAAAAATGGCAGTTGAAGTGGCATAGGCCATATGTTGTGAATGGTTGATGAGAGCTGGAATGAAATAGGCTCATGTACTAATAGTAGAATGTATCCAGAGGCAAAAAACTAAAGATGGACACAAGAAACTTGCAAAAATTTAAAAATCAACATGTTGACCCTTGCAGAAGAAATGACACTTAAATCTTCAATCAGTGCCAGCATAGAAAAACCAAAGTTAAAATATATACAGGGTTAGCCAAAAGTCACCCAACAGTAAATCAAAATTCCATAAATACTTAATATTCAATTTTATTTATTCATTCCAATTATGAATGTTTAATAATTGAATGCTGTGAATTAAAATCACCCTTTATTTAGATGCTTTTATTAAATTCATTCAGTTGTTAAACATAAATAAACCTTGGATTTACTGTCAGGTGACTTTGGGGCAACCCTGTATATTATATTTTTAAATGATTACCTTGTATTATTTCAGATTTAGTTCAATGTACACATGTCAGCCTCAAACCTACCAAAAAGTGAAGTTGACAGTCCTATTCCCTCAAATTCATCAAACAGCCACACATCTGGAAGTGAACAAGATCCTTCTCAAAAACCTGCTTCAAAATTGGAAACATCCACATCTGCAAAAGTTTCATTTGATTTAGATGTAAAGAAAGATGAAAAACCATCTAGTAAATTGTGCCGGGCATGTACAGATTTTAAAACCTGGATGAAAGCACAACCTGCAATAACTAAGGTAGGTGTATTATTTTTATAACTTGCTTAATATTTTTGTGTTTTTTAACACTGTGGGGAATAGCTCTTGGTTGATTTAGTTGCTATTTCTACCAAGTTGAGCAACTATATAGAAACTCCATTACTAGTTGAACTGTTTTTCTCTCAACTCATTTGTCCTCCATCATACATGCATTACTATTATTTATCCAGTGGAACATCTGGAAGCTTCATTTCTTTCTAACCATCACACACCTTTTGCATTCAGTGCATTATTTGTAGCACTGCATTTTGCATACAAGTATCATACAAGTTGTCTTTATTCAGAGAATAAAACCAATTGTTGCCATCAGAAATAATAGCTCCCTGGACTTTTCCACTCCATGCTTGTTCTGGCAATTATGCTTTTGGAACACTCACTACCATTGCTAATTAGATCACCTAGATTACTATTAATTAAGTCAACTACTCATAATCCTGGATATTTAAAGAAGTTCATCTTGCTTGTATTTTTACTCCTTCCTGTTCCTGTGCATCTGCCAAAATATGGAGCCTATTTTTCCTTCTGCTTATTTATGATCCATCACACTACACCTCTTGAGCATCCATTGTTTTATGTTGGATACATCGAATGGAATTCCTGCTTACTCCTTTTCTGTATATTAGGCATGGCCACTTTCCCAACAGCAGAATGATCCTGTTTTCTTTCCTCTAACTAAAATTTTAGTCTTTGCTAGATTTATTTTTAAAGCCTCTTGATTTTTGCTTAGTTTTGCTACCAAGTTTGAATTTTCATCTTTAAACCTTTATAAATATGTGTTTGTATCTGTATTTTGAAATTATTACAGGTAGAGAAAAAGCCTGTTGAATGTCCACTTGATAAAAATGAGTTAGGTAGTAACACATGGTCACTCCTTCATACAATGGCTGCTTATTATCCAGATAAACCAACACCACAACAGCAACAAGACATGCATTCATTTATAAATATTTTTGCAAAGTTTTATCCATGTGAATATTGTGCAGAACATCTAAGGGAAGAGTAAGTCTTGTTTGTTTATTTTTTATTACTATTTTTTTAACCATTTTCCTACTGTTTTTTCACACAAACCAATTATGGAACCTCTAAGGGATCGCTTGACTTGATAAAAATAGCAATAAAATATCCCTGAAAGGAACACATTGATTAACTGGAATGCCTTTAATCATAGGCCTGCTTAGTCAGTGCTGACTTTGGACTAAACAGCAATTGTTTTTTATTACAGTTTTGTGGAAATGTCTTGAGTAAATGTTGGTGTTTACATATTTCAAGGATCATTTGGCTTTTCTTCTGTTTCTGTAATTTTAAATAAAACCAAAGGAGCCCTTTGTAAATCACTTGAAATAACAGCCACATCATTCCCAGATCATGTGATTGTTTTTGAAAAAAAAAACAAGAATGCTTTGAATAAAGTAGTCCTAAATATTGTATATTTGAAAACAAGATCAGGTAGTCACAATTGTAATAGCATTGATTACATATGTCTACTAGATAAGTGCTGAGCAGAAACTAACTCTCCCCAAAATATCACTGTGTAACACGATTTTTGTCCTTGTGTAGCAACTGTTATTTCCTATTTGCTTACTCCTAGAAAGTATGAAAAATGGTTAATATTTCCTTCAAACTTTGCTTTCCTCAAACTTGTCTCCACTTTGGATAGTTAAAAGTAAGCTGAACTGTTGAGCTTATGATCCCCGTATTTATACTACCACCTATGGTGCCAGAACGTTCTAGAAATTCTTGAAACTTTTAAAAAATTTTACTCCAGCAACTCAGCAACTGTCTAAAATGCAATGGAAAATAGATCAGTTTCAAAACATTGACATCCAGGTCTCAAAAGCAAAGTTTGAAGGGAATAGTAATCATTTCCTTTGATTTCTAGATAGAAGCAAATAAGAAATAACACTTACTGGCCAAAGACAAAAAAAAAATTTTTTTAATTTTGTTACACAGTGTAATCTTATTCCTCTGTCTGCAGCAACCAGTCTGATTAGTAGACATTGTTTTGCAAGGATGGATTCCCATGGAACTGAATGTAGAATCTGGTTTTGATTCATGCATGAATGTCTTCTTTTCTTCTTGTTTAATTCTATTTGCATTTAGGATGCTTTCTAGGATTATACTAGACTTTAGTGTACATCTGTCCACTCAGTCTTAACACACAAGTTATTATTACTGTAAGTGGGGAGGTCATACTTGATTTATATTACATATGACAAAAGCCATGCTACATGGCAGTGAAACATGGGCTGTAACTGCTGAGGACATACGTAAGCTCGCAAGGAATGAAGCCAGTATGCTCCGTTGGATGTGTAATGTCAATGTGAATACCCGTCAGAGTGTAAGTATCTTGAGAGAAAAGCTGAACATTAGAAGCATCAGTTGTGGTGTGCAAGAGAGACGATTGCACTGGTATGGACACGTGGTGAGAATGGATGAGGATAGCTGCCTGAAAAAGTGCCACACCCTAACAGTTGAGGGAACCCGTGGAAGAAGTAGGCCCAGGAAGACCTGGGCTGAGGTGGTGAGGCAAGACCTTCGTACATTGGGCCTCACCGAGGCGATGACTACTGACCGAGACCTTTGGAAGTGTGCTGTGCGTGAGAAGACCCGGCAAGCCAAGTAAGATTGTTGCCAGTGCCCCTGGACTGGCTCTTGTGCGGGTGGCACATAAGATGCACCATTTTGAGCGTGGCCATTGCCAGTACCGCCTGACTGGCTCCCGTAGGATTTTCGAGCGAGATCGTTGCCAGTGCCCCTGGACTGGCTTGTGCAGGTGGCACATAAAAGACACCATTTCGAGCGTGGCCGTTGCCAGTATCGCCTGACTGGCCTTCGTGCAGGTGACACGTAAAAGCACCTACTACACTCTCTGAGTGGTTGGCGTTAGGAAGGGCATCCAGCTGTAGAAACTCTGCCAAATTTAGATTGGAGCCTGGTGTTGCCATCCGGTTTCACCAGTCCTCAGTCAAATCGTCCAACCCATGCTAGCATGGAAAGCGGACGTTAAACGATGATGATGATGATGATGATGATGAAGCTTACATTTACCAATCAATATTTAAACTTTGATTCTCATCATCTATACAATATGCAAAAAGGGATTGTGCACAGCCTACAGCATCAAGAAAGACTCATAAGTAGTAACATGCACACATATCAATATGAGATGATCAGCCTTAGAAAAACTAAGAACAAAGATATAAGAGTAAAAATGTACCTTCATCTGTCTACTTTACGTTAGATTCATGTTGGAAAAAATTAAGATAGTAAATATATTGCAGTGGATGTGAAATCAATAAATCTATTTACACTCTGGACAGGAAGATTTGTCAAGCAGGATTACAATAATAACAGAATGAGAACAATATGCCTTCCATGAATTGAATAAAGGGCTCAGTTCTAAATTTTGAGAACAAAACTGAATACAAGAAGCACTTGAAAGACATCAGAGCATACAATATCCAAAAAAATATTGTCTCCATAACAATCAAGATGAGGATACTAGTCCAAATATATGAATTTGAAAAAGAAGGGGAAAAGCAACTTCCAGTCTCTATAATTGAGTGCTTAGTAATCAGAGAATCTAATAATAAAAAAACACCCTTAATAATATGGACAAATGGATTTAAAAACAATATATTTTACTATCAGTGGGTGTACTAAATCTTCTAATTCATATTGATACAAAAATATATAGTACAAACCAGAACCTTAAGCACATTATGCAATAATATACACAATATTTTTACAACTTAATACCTTAACTACTCGAGTGGAACTTCTTTTAGTCTAGTAAACTGGAGCAAAGAGTTTTATGTGCATTCGCAGAGACGCAACACATTAACTGCAGTGAAGATTTGAAATTATAACCATGTAAGGCAATCCAGCACCTTGACATCTCAGCTGTTGTTGCCTCACCAAATCTTGCTCAATTTCTTTTAGTATGTGAATCCCTAATTAAAGCTATTAAATTGTATCTTTGCTGGTGTAGAATGAGGAAATACTGGCAAATTTATCTAACAAATCCTTTCACATACATAACTGTCTATTTATTATGTTCCATCATCGTTTAACGTCCACGTTAAATGATGATGATGATTGTGTTTTATACTAATATATCTTGTGAATTGACAAAACAATTAGGATATTAAAGTACTGTATTTCTCTTCTCTTTTTGTTTTTCAGTTTGAAAACTAACGCACCAGACACAAGTTCTCGCCACAATTTATCACAATGGTTTTGTCATACCCATAACCGAGTGAATCTCTTGCTTGGTAAACCACAGTTTGATTGTAGCAAAGTTGATGAGCGTTGGAAAGATGGATGGAAAGATGGCAGCTGTGATTAAACACTAAAATGACTTGTTAGACATCCATTAACTACCCACAAATTGCTGGTTGTTGATTAAATTTGTGATCAAAACAACAAACAAAACCTCATCCAATTTTGATACAGCCTTATTTGTTATTTGAAATTTATTTGCAATGTAAATTTTATAAATTAGATTGAGTATACTTAGGTGTGTGTATATGTATATATATGTTTATGAGGAGAGAGTGTGGAAGATAGAAAGTATACTTACTAGAATAATAAAATTATTTGATAACATTTTAATATTCTTCTTTTTATATTTCTGTGGTGATTCATCATAATCAAAATGCCGTCTGCTTCTCCATGTTATTCTACATACTATAGAATGATATTGAATCTCTAGTGAGCTAAGCATGGCTATGTGGTTAAGATGTTTCCTTCACACCACAAGGATCAGAGTTCATATTCACTGTGCAACACCTTTGGACAAGTGTCTTCTGCCATAACCTCAGATTGATCAATACTTTGTGGTAAAATTTGATAGACAGAAACTGTTCAGAAATCTGTTGTATAAATGTATATCTATCAGTAATTTATATCAGCAAATGATATAAACATTGGCAAAAAAAAAGTATGCTTCCTTGTCACTTATGTCTTTACACTTCATAAAAAGAAAACTACTACTGAACCAGTAAAAATTATATATATGTATTTTTACCATCCACATTCCAGATAGGTCTGTAATTTACCTCTCTGTATTTCTTTGTCATCTCACATGTGAAGGCCGATATTTTGATGTACGTCCATTCATATTTACATGGATTAGACTGGTCTGGAATTTACCATTCTTTGTAACCTTGTAGATGGTTCATTTTGTTTTGTCCCTTCAAAAGACTTCCATTCACAATTCAGTCTACTTTTCCACCTTGAGATAAGCCTACAAGGAGATCTCTGGGCTGTCATATCTCCCTCATATCACATCCTATTGTTTTAAAAATGGATGACACCATGGCTCAAGTGATTTTTATTCATGGCACCCAAAAAAAAACATTGGATGGTCATGGATGGAAGGCCTTTAATCAAAGGCCTAACTTACAGTTAAACAACAGCAATAATCACCTTTAAAAACTTCTACTATAACAAGTTGAAAGAGCCTCCTCATGGTTGTTTAACTACTAAAAGTAGCTAAATTGTTTTCAAATCATACCTTTCACTCTTGGAAATTATGTGGAAGCTGATCAGAACTGATTTTCTGTTTGGCTGGAAAACTTAAATTACTCTCATTTAACACCACCACCTACCTTTTGAGTGCCTTCAGAAAATTCTGCACTGTCGCAAGCATTCAGGCCAAGTTTTCTGTCTGCCAATAAGTTCTTCTATTCTTCTTACCATTAACCATGTGGCCACCTTAACTCCCAAGTGTCATTTGATCAACACTGTGAAGTCGAAGTCCAGCTTGGTGAGTAAGCAACTGATTAGGACGATTAACGACATTAGGAGACCTCTAACTTTGCCTTTTAGTGCAATACCAGCAAGGTTTAAAACCAATAGTGACAGAGGTAGAGCGAGGTTTACCCAGTTTGATAAAGTAACCCTCTACTGGCCACCACAGGACTAATTCACCAACAGAAAATCCCACTGGACAGTTTTGTTCACAACCCCCTTCCCACTGAACATAAAAAGCTTGAGTTAAATCTTTCTTAGTTTAGTAGATAGTCAGTTTCACCAATTGCGCAGGTTCCCAAAAATATTTAAACAACATTAAGAGTTTCTGTAAGCTGTGCACCTAATAAAAAGAAAATATTAGTAAGTAAGCTCATACATGAGACAAGCAGAATATTCATACAGAGGTAATACTACATGTCCACTTAACGGCCAATGCACAACACAGATACCATTATATATAAGGCAGAGGTGATGTCAAAGACCCAAGCAGGCCGACAAACATGTGAAGATAAGTGGGCACTACAGAAGGTCCCTTCCAGAACAGATTTCACAACCATAAATCATCCTTTAATAACCAGGTGAGGTAGTGCAGTAGACGAGACTGGAAGTGATGACGACAGACGCCTTTTTGGCTATGCTCTCATTGGCTTTTCCAAGTTTCACTTGAAAGAGAAAATAATGGTAGAGAAATAAGTGCTGCTCCCAGTAAGTTATTTGAAAAGGGTCTTAGAGTAGCAAGGATTGTCCTGGTGAACAGGCCAGCTCTAAGCATGCACCTATAGAATGAAGGAGGAGAAAGCACTTGCTCTAGTGGTCAGGATGACTGATTTTGTTGGTTTCCACGAGTAGCCCCCAGAAGTCTTCAGCTAACCCCAACGTGTGCCCTTGTACCTATTTTAGAAAAATGAAGACGGTGAAATGACAGAAGAGTTAAGAGTCAAACAAAATGCATTGCAGTATTTGCTCCAGTTCTGCATTCGGTCAGTATAATTTACCGGGGCGGTCATGAAAACAGAGAAAAAAGTCTACTAGGTGTAAAAAAAATGTGTAGAAAACAAATAGGAAAACAAAAATTTGCGCAAATGAACGGGGTGGGGGGAGGCGACTTTCGGAAAACTCACACAAGCCGATTTTTTCCCTCATAACTTTCAGGAAAATGGATATCTTTTCATGAAATTTTACAGAAACACCTTTCAAATAGCATAGATTACGATTATAAAGAAATTTGTGGGGAAAGTTCACACAATCCGTTTTTACCCCTCATAACTTTCAGGATCTAGTTTAGCGCCCGGTCACCAAAACGACAAGTCAGTCTAATAGGTGTACAAAAACGTGTAGAGAACGAATATGAAAACAAAAATTTGCGTAAACCAACGTGGGGCAGAGGACTTTCGGAAAATTCACACAATCTGATTTTTTCCCTCATAACTTTCGGGAAAACATTCTCCCCTCAAATTTTTGTTTTTTTTATAATCGTAATCTATGCCGTTTGAGAGGTGCTTCTGTAAAATTTCATTAAAAGCTATCCATTTTCTTAAAAGTTATGGGCGGGGGGTCAGATCGTGTGAATTTTCCAAAAGTCCTCTCCCCACCCATCTACCCCCATTCATTTGCGTACATTTTTGTTTTCATATTCGTTTTCTACACGTTTTTTACATCTAGTACACTGCTTTTTTTTTATGTTTTGGTGACAGGGCGCTAAATTAGATCCTGAAAATTATGAGGGAAAAAAATCGATTGTGTGAATTTTCTGACAGTACTCTCCCCACCCCTTCGGAAAACATTTTCTCCTCAAATTTCTTTATAATCGTAATCTATGCCGTTTGAAAGGTATTTCTGTAAAATTTCATTAAAAGATATCCATTTTCCTGAAAATTATGAGGAGAAAAACCGGATCGTGTGAATTAACCGAAAGTCGTCTCCCCACCGCTTCGGAAAACATTTTCCCCTACAAATTTCTTTATAATCATAATTTGTGCCATTTGAACGGTATATAACATTTCACTGTGGAGACGCAATGGCCCAGTGGTTAGGGCAGCGGACTCGCGGTCATAGGATCGCGGTTTCGATTCCCAGACCGGGTGTTGTGAGTGTTTATTGAGCGAAAACACCTAAAGCTCCACGAGGCTCCGGCAGGGTATGGTGGTGAACCCTGCTGTACTCTTTCACCACAACTTTCTCTCACTCTTACTTCCTGTTTCTGTTGTGCCTGTGTCACGCTGAATATCCCCGAGAACTACGTTAAGGGTACACGTGTGTGTGGAGTGCTCAGCACTTGCACGTTAATTTCACGAGCGACGGAGTGCCAACAACAAACATTTCACTAATATATATCCATTTTCCTTAAGGCTAAGAGGGAAAAATCGGGTCTTGGGAATTTTCCGAAAGTCCTCTCCCCATCCACCTTCATTCGTTTGCGCAAATTTTTGTTTTCATAATCGTTTTCTACACATTTTTTACACCTAGTACGCTGGGTTTGTCTTTTCATGACTGGGTCTGTGTGGTTAATTTTGCTGTTCATCCCTCAGAGATCGATAAAATAAAAGTACAAGTCAAGTTCTGAGGTCGATCTAATCGACAACACTTTTCCCCACAAGAATTTCCAGCTTTGTGCACACTGAGAAGCGATTATTGTAGAGGTGTAATTGTAGTAGCAGGCGGCAGAGAGGAAGTGAGAGATAGGAGAGATAAGAGAGAGAAGAAAAAAGATAATAAAACCAAGCAAAGTACAGAGAAGAGAACAAGTGGAATACACTAGTACTTGTTTCAAGAAAACAGTTGTTAAAAATGTCTGTTAGAAGTTTATTTCGGAGAGCGATTCGAACTGGTTACCTCTGTGCAACATCTTGTCGCCAGAACAGAATACGACTTGCGTCGCTGTCCACCCAGACGAAAACTAAACTTGATTTACGGGGTATATTCCCTCCTATTACAACACCTTTCAATGCCGACGAAACTATAGCATTCGATAAACTTGAGAAGAACTTATCCTTATGGAAGAATATACCATTCAAAGGTTGGTCGGTGATTACAGATTTCTAACCTTTTTGTTTTGTTCATTGTTTTTAACTTGTTTAAATTCTTTATTATTTATTAAATTTCCTGTTATTTTTATATCCACTTAATTCCATTAATAGTTTACAATAGTTGAATAGGTAGACTGCTGAAACTTTCACTTCTCTCTATCTATATAAAAATTTATTATTGAAATTGGAAAGTTCAATTTTGACTCTTCCAGTTCCAGTATTCAGAATCTCACAGAGATTGAACCGATTCCAATATTAATTTTCTTTACTCTACAAACGTATTGAGTCTTCTCTTAAAGGTAACTACCTAATCCATGTGTGCGGATAGCTAGCGAATAGGACTTTCTTGGAGCCTAAAATAAAATATATGCTTTGTGGTATTTGTTCCAGGCCTCTGAGTTCCAGTTCCACCTGTCATCATTACCTTTCATCCTTTCAAGGGTCGATAAAATAAAGTAGTTGTCCGGGCAATGTGAGAACATCGGATGACCCCTTACGTTCTGAGTTTGTTGGGTGAAAGACTTAATCCTCTCCCGATTGAACACCATTTGTTCTTTTGTAGCCTCCCTCAGGTGTATCACTTTCAGATTACCCCCAATTCGGGAAGTAGAATAAAATCGATTGAGATTTGCACTGCAAACTACGATAAAATTCTAATTGACAATGCAGTATTTAAGGTTAAATTTACAAGGAGATCATAACTCTGTGTCTATGTCCCCGACCACCGTTTGACAACCGGTGTTAGATTGTTTATGTCCCCGTGACTTCACAGTCCGGCAAAAGATAGCGATAGTAAAAGTACTAGGCTTTTAAAAAAAACGAAAAAACAAGTACTACGTTCGGTGGAATTTTGGTTTAAGCATTATGGATTATGGATCGAAGCATTCCATGTTTCAGTCAATATGGGGTTTTAATATCGGTATATGGCTTCAGATTTATCTCATTAGGGAGTGGCTGTTGTGATGCTTTTACCAAATGTAATAATCTTTTATAGATAAAGACTGATGATGCTTCTACATTAATATCGAACATCTTTTACAAAATTCAAAAAGAAAAAATAATAAAAAACCTGTGTTGTCATTTTAAATCTTGTGAAAAAAATACCAGAATCTCAATAGTGAAGATTTTGAAAATTCCTTAATATTGAACACATTGTTGATTATCACAGAAAATTTGTTCCATTGCAAATCAACAAAGTTAGGGACAGACTACGTATTACTGCAAAACTTAAAATGACATTGAATATTTGTAGCATAGTTCATCATCCTCATCAATCCACTTTTCCATGCTTGCATGGGTCAAATGGAATTTATTGAAGCAGATTTGTTAAGACCAGATACCTTTTCTGTTGCAAACCCTTACTTATGTCCAAGCGAGGTACTTTATCTCCATATTTGGACATGTTTTCATGGAAGATTGGAAACAAATGACAAAGCTGTTCACTTACAACTAATGCATGATGTCAAGAAAAGGAGACACACACACACATAGACTGCTTCTTTCAGTTCCCATCTTCAAAATTCACACACAAGGCTTTGATCGACTCAGGACTATAATAAAAGACACTCACAATGCAGTGGGACTGAACCCAAAACCATGTAGTTAGGAAACAAACCTCTTAACCTCTCAGCCAGTTAAAGCAGAAGAAAATAAAGATGTACTTGTAGTTCCCTTCACTTTTATGGTTTGCTTGCATATTTGTCATAAAGTTCGATTGTTAACTAATTTATCAAATTTTTCATCACACAATGTCACAGTAGTATGATGAAAAATTATTACTATTATAATTTTTACTGCAAAAAAGAACTTTTTTTTTCATAAAGACAATCAATAATACTTCCCAAACTACGACATATATTGTTGAGAAAATCAGTTCTGTCTTCTTTCTAACACAAAACTGATGAGTCAATAGATCAGTTCAGTCATCTTATAAAGGTTGTGAATGTAAATAAAGCTGTTTTACCGTGCATTCAAAGCAGGTTATGGGTTGGATATACTATACCAAAACACACTGTAATTTGTTTATTTAATATTCTAATTTGAATGAGAGCTCCATTATTTATTATTCTTTTTTTTTTATAATAGGTTACACTTTGATGGGCTCAAATGGAGAATATGTCTTTTTAAGTCTGGAAGAACGACTGGATATTGTACAGAAAGTTATTAGTTTGACCAAAGAAGATGACAAAATCATAATGGTTGGTACTGGTTGTGAATGTAAGCATTTTATTTAATTTTTCCTTAATAGTACCATGTTGGAACCACTTTCCTATTGTTAAGCTATCTCCTCTTTCTTGTCTCTTCTGCTATGATGCTTTCTGCTCTTCTGTATTCACTGATTATATGGCACAACCACCACTTAATTCCACCCATTTCACTTGCTTCTTCTCCTCTTCCTTTCATTTTACTATCTGATATGTCCCACTAAATTCTTTTTTTCTAATCCTTCTTTATCACAGCTACAGGCCTCTGAAACTATCATCCTGTATAACCATCCAATAGCGTTCAAAAATTCCAACCAAACATTAATTTGCTGTCTCTACCAACTTGTCTAGGAAACAGAGTATTAACCATATTAGCCCAAATCAGTGATCTCTACTTTGCTTTGGGAAGTCTTTTGACCCTGCATCTCTTCCTTTGGTTAAATCTAAAATAATAAAAATATTACTTATATAAATAGTTTCTCAAATGACATAACATGTGAAGTTCCCCCAAAATACTGGTGGTCTGCCCATTTTTTTGTAAGATTCTCAAAGTAGTGTCCTACAAAGGAAGAGGTGTCATCTCACTCTGTTGAGATTGACATGGTTACTGTTTAGCTTGAAATAAATTGGTCTTGGCTAAAATAGTTTTGAACATAGATTTATTTAGTCAGGGTTGATGTTTTTTTAAAATTCATCACCTTCATTTGATTACTATACATTTTCTCATACTGACATGGGTTGACCAGATCTGCTCAATAGGGACTTTTATGTACCACAGTCTTGAATCCTTTCATCCATAAAATTGATAACAGCTGATCAGTTTCCTTCATCGTTTCATTGTAGTTATTATTGTTGTTGTTTAAACCCAGGTTGGCACTGATCCAGAAGACCTATAACCAAAGACATTCCAACTATGACTATTCTGCCTTCTTTTAAGGCAGTAGGGCATTGTTTGAGAGATTTTTGCCTGTTATTTCTAGTAGACTGAGCAACTACATAGAAGCTTCTTTGTAGATTCATACATTGTAGTATTCTGGTTTGTAAATATTTCAGGGATGAATCATTACTTGATTAGTAAAGTGAGTTGTTTTTTTTTGGCAATTTTAATTAAATGCCTTAATATTTCAACTGAAGTGTAAATTAAGTCTGCATGGATAGAAATGTCATTTCTTACTTAATTAAGCTCTTGATATTCAAAACTGACAATATGTATATAGAACACAAGTGTCTAATGTTTCAAATTATATCTCCTTTCAAAGTAGTTCATTTTAACTTAGTACTTTTGAAGGTGGAGAGAGAAACCACACATAATTTATTTTAAAGGTGACCTGGTGGTGGTATTACATTTTAACTAATCTTCTGCATAAGTTTTCGTAAATGAAAGATAACCTATATTGAATTAACATCATTTACATACAAAAATAATTATCTTTCACTTGGAAGATATTTATTAGCTTTAAGATATGGTGCCTGGTGAATATTGCTGCTGGGTCAAGGTGATCCAGCTGTGACCATATAGTTTTCCTTTTTTTTCTTTTAGGCATAATTACGACTACATGTCTAACTACTTCTTTGTGACTTTTAGACAAGTATGATTTGAGGGAGACTTAGCTGTTATTTTTACCATGTTGAGTCCCTACGATTGGTTTGTATAAATTGGTGAAAGCATTCAATGAAAATATTATGTGAAATAAATGTTCATTCAGTCTACTTGAAATAGCAGCTAAAGCTCCTTCATATCATATCCTTCCATCTTAAAAATTGGAAGGACACATTAGACAATGTAGTCCTAAATTCATTTAAAAAGATGAGAAAGCTTTTGCTCATAGATCTGTTCAATCAAGGCTTACCCAGGCTTAAACAACAACAGAACTACATATGAAGTTTGCCTCAGTAACATTTATACTTCATTGCTACTGACAGACAAACAGGCAATCAGACAGTCATATTAGAATGTAACTGAATTTTATCAATGATCACTACTTACCCACCCATACCACTTCTCTTGTATTCACCTTCCTGTAACTTGAGGGTAGACTCTGACATATCTTCACCACCATCCTTCTCTACCAAGTGGGGTAACCATGTATCACCCTAACAGTAAGACATGTTCCTGTTCTGTCATACTTTAATCACTTAACACTTCCTCAATACTACTCGCCCATCTCATTTGAGGGGGTCTTGCCTTGTGAGTCACTTGTTGACTTTACTAATGTTGGTGCCATGTAAAAAGCACCCAGTACACTTTGTAAAGTGGTTAGCATTAGGAAAGACATCCAACCATAGGAACCATACCAAAGCAGATATTGGAGCACAATGCAGTCCTCTGGTTTGCCAGTTCTTGTCAAACTGTCTAACCCATGCTAGCATGAAAAACAGGCATTAAATAATGATCATGTTTAGGAAGATGTTGTTTTATCATACCGGTATATCTACATCTTTGTATGTGCATAAATGTTTCTCTATGTCAATTGATCTATCAAATATATGAATAACATGCTTAGATGAAGAGGTCTGATAATACTAAAACATGTCTAGAGTTGTTTTCATGTCTATTAAAAACAGACTATCCATCCCCTCCACATTATCTATTTACAATTTTAATTAATTTGGATTCTCATGTGTCAACTCATTAAAGTAAAAACAAAATTCCTTTTGATTTTGAGTTGTTTCCCATGCCTTTTGGTTTGGTTTAATTAAACATTGTTCAACAATCTACATCTTTTCTCAATGTGAATATAGTCTTTATTAATTAAAGTATTAAAGTGATCATATACATTTCATTAAGTATATTAGTGCCTACTTTACTATTTACCACCTTCAGTTTTCTATCTGAAGCTACATTGTGTCCCTCTGTAGCAAAGGTTTAGGTTTTCCATGGCTTAATTACACTAACTATAAATAAGCGCTATGAGGAGGTACAATGCACCTTCTCTAAACAAGAAGTGCATTTCATACTTGGTAACTTTTTTTGTTAGACTACAGCACAACTCAAATATTTGTATGACTTTAGAAAAAGTAATAGTAAATAACTCAAGTACATCATATTCTAAAATATTGTATGAAGATGAGGATGAAGTCTCCATTAGTTCCAGCATAGGTTAACTGAAGAGGTTACAAATTTCATATACTTTCAGCAACACAAGCAACCATTAAGTTTACCAACCAAATAGCATCAGTTGGTGCTGACACTGCACTAGTAGTGACACCATGCTATTACAAAGGAGGTATGTCAAACTCTGCCCTTATACAACATTATAGAAAGGTAAGACTTGTTGAAAATTTAAAATTATTTGTTCTTCAAGTTTTGTACTGGATTTTCATAAGTCAATTGTATTCATTGAAGTACTTTGTCTGGCACTTATTTTGTTGACCTTGTAAAGAGGAAAGGAAAAATCACTCTGGATGTAATTGACAAGGAACAAAATACTTGTTGTTGGCACTCCATCACTTACGACGTCGAGGGTTCCAGTTGATCTGATCAACAGAACAGCCTGCTCATGAAATTAACGTGCAAGCGGCTGAGCACTCCACTGACACGTGTATCCTTAACATAGTTCTCGGGGATATACAGCATGACACAGAGTGTGACAAGGCTGACCCTTTGAATTACAGGTACAACAGAAACAGGAAGTAAGAGTGAGAGAAAGTTGTGGTGAAAGAGTACAGCAGGGTTTGCCACCATCTCCTGCTGGAGCCTCATGGAGCTTTAGGTGTTTTCACTCAATAAACACTCACAACACCCGGTCTAGGAATCGAAACCGCGATCCTATAACCACGACTCCGCTGCCCTAACTGCTGGGCCATTGCGCCTCCACAGAACAAAATACTATGAAGTAGTTTTTGATAAACACATTCTGCTATCCATTACTGATGTGCATACATACATATGTTTTATTTTTAACAAGCAGAATGCACAAAGTGACTCAAAGGATAAGATCTTGATAAATGGCATACATGATACTCTTGGCCCTTGAGTCACTTGGTAGCTTCTGCCTATTAAAAATTAAAAAATACTCACTCATGTTTTGTGTTCTATTTCTATCCTGTTTGTACTACTATCAAACCTACATATTTACATGTGCGTGTTATGATTTTGACAATTTACCAGATGAAACTGTAGTAAATTATTATCTTAAACCATCCCTTCAACTCAATTTAAATTATTTTTATGGCTGGTGTCTAGCATTAAGCCCTTTATATGTTGGAATATATTGTAATATTGCACATCAGTGCAGTATTACAATTTATCAAGCTATCTCTCTCTCTCATATGTTTGTTTTCTCTGTGATCTGATAACTAGAGATCAAGCTGAATAGTTTCAGCTTTATTTACTGCTTCAGTTATGGACTACCACCTACCTTCCTAACTACATAGACATTAGTAGGTTATGGCTATTCATTGCATGCACAAACTCTGATAAAACTAAATTAGTCAGTCCTAATTTGCATGACAATATAATCATTGGCAACATGAATTATTTATGAATAAGATAATAAGATCACTATACAACACATGGATAGACATAAAAAATTAAAGAAAGGAAAAAAAAACGTGGTATAACCATAGTATCTACTTTTTACAGCAAAGGTAAAAATTTATGTTCACTAAAAACACATATTTGTAAATTTAACTTATATCTCTGCTTATCCTAACACTGTGTAGTTTCTCATTATCATCATCATCATCACCACTTAACTTTCGTTGGACAGTTTGACAAAGACTGGCAAACCAGAGAACTATGCCAAATTCTATTGTCTGCTTTGACATGGTTTCTATGGCTGGATACCCTTCCTAATGCCAACCACTTTATAGAGTATACTGGATGCTTTTTTTTTATGGCACCAGCACCAAGTAACTTTAAAAACAATACAAAGTCTCCCTCAACTGGAGGGAGTAGTATTGATGGAGGTGGCTTTGTGTCAGTTGACGAGAGGTTAAACGAATAAGATGGATAGAGATAGGTGTCTTGCTGTAGAAGAGATACAAGGATATTCTAGTTGGAGAAATAGGGAGAAGCAAACTTTGAGAGAAAGATAGAGAGTGGGAGAGATGGTGGTGGATATGTGTCAGGACATACCCTCAAGGTTCAGTGGGGGGGGGGAGAATATAGGTGAAATGACACAGAAGACTGGATGGAGAAAGCATTGGGAAAATTTCATAAGAATGTGATGGGGAGATAGATGGGATAAAGGTGGCTATATAATTAATTATAATTTATGCTTGTATGTATGTATGCATAGTCAATCAGTTTTCAAGCATTTTCCACCATGCTGTAGACCAGTTCAACTTCCTTGGGTCCCCTCAGCAATTCTGCATCACCCAAGCCAAACTCTTAGCCTCCCATTAGCTTCATACACACACACCAGATTCACACTTTTCCCTTCCCCCACCTTACCACTCATGCCTCTAGCAACCTCTTCCTCTTCTGGTCATTTTAGCATGCAGTAACCATCTTACTGAAATACATTTTTTCTTTTCTCTCTCCATTTGTTCTCTCTTATTCTATTCTCTCAGTAGAAGAATGTATGCTTGAAACGTAAAAAATTTTCCCTTCTATTTTTCCTGAGTGTAAACCTAATAGACTCTGTTTTATTACTTCGTCTTTTGTTTTTTGCACTATATACATATATATATTTGGTGGCACAATGGCCGCAGTTTCGATTCCCAGACCGGGCGTTGTGAGTGTTTATTGAGCGAAAACACCTAAAGCTCCAAGAGGCTCCGGCAGGGGATGGTGGCGAACCCTGCTGTACTCTTCCACCACAACTTTCTCTTACTTCCTGTTTCTGTTGTGCCTGTAATTCAAAGGGTCAGCCTTGTCACACTGTGTCACGCTGAATATCCCCGAGAACTAAGTTAAGGGTACATGTGTCTGTGGAATGCTCAGCCACTCGCACGTTAATTTCACGAGCAGGCTGTTCCGTTCATTGGATCAACTGGAACCCTCGACGTCGTTAGCGACGGAGTACCAACAACATATATATATATATATATATATATATATATCCATCCATTTAGTATTAACTGTTGGAAAAAAGAGTACTCAATACCATAGTAGAAATTAATTATGTCAGTCTCTTGCTACTCTGAGTTTCACCTGTGAGTGCACAAAATTTTCAGATAAGTTATGGATCATAACTGAAAATCTTATTTACCCACAGGTGAAACTCAGAGTAGCAAGAGATTGACCCAAACAAAATAAAATATACACAAATACATGTATACATATGTACATATGTATGCTTCTGCTATTTTTGTGCTAGAAAGATGAAAACATTGATCTCATTAAATTATATACATATATATTTAAATGTAGTGCCCTAGTATGGTTGCAATCCAGTGAGTGAAACTTTTAAAAGAAGATAAGAAATTATGAGAGGACTCCATGATGAAGGAGACATGGACTCTGCATGTAACATCATTAGCCACCTGTCTAGGAGGACAATAACACTGAATAATATCTGATACAAAGTAGAGAGGACTTTTTAGTCCTGCCATAGAAAACCCCTCTAACACTAATAGCATGATAGAATATATCACAGTCCTTGGTGTAAAGTGGGCAAAACACTAAGAGACTTCTAGAAATGAGAATGATAATGGATTTCCCATCAGTGTCAACAATGAACATTTAGTTGTTCAGCCAATTGATTTCCTATTCATGAAGTCAATATGTAAGGAGTTGAGGCTTCCACAGGAACATGTACTCTTAATTAATTCTCAGGCTAAACATGTGTAACAAAATATAATGTTACTGAGCCTTTTGAATTTACAGTCAGATGTAATTCATAAAAGAAAGAGAGAGTTGGCCCTCTTTACTAATATTATATTTATTAACTACAAAAAAATGGAAGACAAAGTTGAGTCTACTATTGACATATAATAATTTGATATCCTGGTATTGATATGTTATAACCAAGCATCTCAGCATTTATTTATTTATTATAACTTAATATCTCACTATTGATTTATAACTCAACACCTGATGATTGATATATTGTAACCTGATATTTTCATATTAACATATTATAACCTAACCTCTCTATTTTGACATGTAACTCAATATCTCAGTATATACATAACATAGTTTCAAACTAGTCATTTATCTTTCGAATAACTTTGCAGGGCTCTTGTTAATTTTCTTACATTCAAACTTGATTCAGTTTTCTTCTCATTACAGGTTGCTGATAACAGCTTAATTCCAATACTTCTCTACAGTGTTCCTTCAAATACAAGTATTGATTTAGCTGAAGATGTGATAATACAGTTGGCTGATCATCCCAATATTATTGGTCTCAAAGATAGTGGAGGAAATGTAAGTATCTTGTTGGCAAATACTGACTTTATTGATCTCTTAGATAATATTAGCCTGCTAAACTTGTATTAGTGTCACTTTGGAGACACATACAAAGAACTAAAGAGTTGTAGGTTTCTAAACATTACTATATAGAGTTTAACTATGAACTATGGTTAGAAATTATAAGTGGCCAGAAACAAATCTGTCATTTTCATTATATGAGACCTCTGGTTAACAGGCACTTGGTTCTCCAGACCTCTTCTATGTCAACAAACATCTTGATATCAAACCCGGTGAGGATCATGAGAAACATATATGTGCCCTTCCAGTGAGCAGAGACAACTTATACAGGATTCTATCCACTGCATGTAATTCTCATGATACGGCCAATGAGACTAGATAAGAGTTTATAAAGGAGCCAAAGAAAGCTTGAAACCATTATCTGCAATGACACTAATGCCATATACCCCATGTACTGTTGCAAATTCTGAAACAGACTTGAAAGAAAAATAGAAAATTTGAACAAGAAAAACTCCTGGTTTGATATTCAACAATGCTACATACAACTAGAGGTAAACTAGGTTGCAAATTTAGAAAAGCATTACTTGACACAAAACTTAGCATCAAAATAGTAGACAAACCAAGCAGAGCCATCAACTCACTACTATGAAAACCACACCCATCTGAGAAAACACCTAGCATGGAAAACAACTAACCCAAGAATAAACTGCAAAACTAAAAATATTGTATACCTTATGAGATGCATAGGGAGACAATGAAAAGACATTGCACAACCTATATAGGAGAGACATGTGCAGTTAACATAAGATTGCAGAACACTAGTGAGAGTACAATAAAAAGAAACAAACATTCATTCTCTATTAGCCTACCATACAGAAACACAATAGCTCATTAAAAATGTTGAAGTATAAATTCTTTCTAGACATCCAAAAGACTAAACCTTATGACAGATGAGAGAAATACAGGAAGTAGACCCTGCCCACACAATATAAAGAACAAGTAATGTAACAACACTTCACTAATGATAACCCATCACCACAATAATACAAGAGTAAAGATAAAATAAGTTGAACAATTGACTAACACACATATACATTCTAATGACAGTTGGCACTCCGTCGCTTACGACGTCGAGGGTTCCAGTTGTTCCGATCAACGGAACAGCCTGCTCGTGAAATTAACGTGCAAGTGGCTGAGCACTCCACAGACACGTGTACCCTTAACGTAGTTCTCGGGGATATTCAGCGTGACACAGTGTGACAAGGCTGACCCTTTGAATTACAGGCACAACAGAAACAGGAAGAAAGAGTGAGAGAAAGTTGTGGTGAAAGAGTACAGCAGGGTTCGCCACCATCCCCTGCCAGAGCCTTGTGGAGCTTTAGGTGTTTTCTCTCAATAAACACTCACAACACCCGGTCTGGGAATCGAAACCGCAATCCTATGACTACAAGTCCGCTGCCCTAACCACTGGGCCTCCTAATGACAGTAACAACAAAAAGAAGCAAAGTAAACACTAATGTCATTAACTCATATTTAAAAAGATGCAACAACAGTAAAATCAGTTAAAAACCAATTATTTAAAAATACACCCCCACTGATGTGAAAAATATTTGGGGGAACATAAATAAACAAGTGCCTTGGAAAAGGAAAAGAAATATATACAAAGAATAACTGGTATGTTTATAGGCTTTATTAGTTGACTCTTCCCAAATAGGCATACTTTTATTAGAACTAAATGGGTTTACTGTTTCAGATATTCATTCAGTTAATATTGTATCTTGTACTGAGACTAGCTAAATAAACAATTCCATTGGAATTAGAGATTCTGTTATGCAAAGGATGTTAAGCTATAAACTGTGATGGCTCATAACTTGTAACAGTAGTTTAAGCTGCAGTGGCTTGTAACTGTATAATTGTACATCCATTCATATTATCAATCTTCCTATCAAAAGTTTATTGGTTCACATATGGAAATATATAGGCTATAATAACTCAAATTAAGCGGTAGTTATTGGTTGCTAAAATGGTTTGATAAGGTTGATATGTCAATTGAGCTGAGTAGCTTATAATCAAAACCAGCAATGTTATGCATAGAGATTGGTATTAATGCTGTATAGGCTTGTAGTAAAAATGGCTTAATAAGAAGTGACTTACTCTACTGGCTACATGACGCTCTGCAGTCAGTCTATGGAGAAGCAAAAAAAAACAATCAGTCTTTCTTTCAAGACATCCTTCAGACATGGCTTTGTGGTAAGAAATTTGCTTCCCAACCACTTGGTTATGGTTTCAGTCTCATTGTGTAACATTTTGAGCAAGGGTTTTCTACTACAGCCCTAGACTGACCAAAACCTTGTGAGTGGGTTTGGTAGTCAGAAACTAAAACTCATCATGTGTGTGTGTGTGTGCATGTCCACCACTACTTGACAACTGGTATTGATTTGTTTATGTCCCTGTAACTTGGTAATTTGACAAAAGAGACCAACAGAACAAGTACTGGGGTCGATCTGTTTAACTGAACCCCTTCAATGTGGAGCTCCAGCATGGTCACAGTCCAATGATTGAAACAAGTAAAAGCTAGTTTGTTATTTGACTCAGTCCATTTCTTGTATAATCCTCACTTTTATCCATGCCAGCATGGAAAACTGACTTTAAATGATAAATGGAGCTTGTTTGGCGTCAATCCACATCACAAAACACTATCAGCTATCTTCATTCAATAGAAAGTGGTATCATTTTTTACTGCTGCTGCTGCTGTCAATACATAGGCATTGTTTATATTCAAAACAAACTTTATATTAAATATGTGGGTGTAAGTTCATATCATTCACATGTCAGAAAATAGTTTCGCTTTTATTTATAAACAATTCACAAAACAACTCTTTTTGGTTCCCACATTACTCCCTTACTAACACAAAAAGTACTTGCCATCCTGAACAAGGATGACTTCGCTTTCCACACAGCCAGCATTGATAAAATGTTAATACAGTTGATCTAATTGACTATATTTCCCCAGCACACTAATAAAAATATTGTTACAGTTACAACTTATGACTTTGTGCATGTGTGAGAGAGTTGTAGTAGAAACTGCTTTTGTTTTGTTACTGAAATCCACCAGAAACAGTTATGTTTTCCATTATTTTAACAATGTATAGGTATTTGACCTGCTAGAAATAACTGCCAGAGCTCCCTCAAATCACATTTCAGAGTTTGATATTCAACAATGCTACATCGTTTTGTGTCGACCGTGCGACACCTAGAGGTGAACTAGGTTGCAAATTTAGAAAAGCATTACTTGACACAAAACTTAGCATCAAAGTAGTAGACAAACCAAGCAGAGCCATCAACTCACTACCATGAAAACTACACCCATCTGAGAAAACACCTAGCATGGAAAACAAATCACATTCTACCAACTTATTGGAAAATGTTGAGATACACTAGTCTAAAAACAAAACTGGATTGTCACTACTAGAATGCCTTTGATTACAGGTCTATTCAATCAGAGATAACTTGGGAGTTAAACAACAGCACATATTCATATATAACACAGAAAAATTAAATGAGCTCACAGCAAGAAATAAATAACTTGTCACCCAATCAATTCACTGCAAAACATTTGTTTCTTTCTTTTCCAGATTGCCAAATTAAGCAACATTATATTTGCTACAAAAAATAAAGACTTCCAAGTACTAGCAGGATCTGCAAGTTTTTTGTATCCAGCGTTGATGGCAGGTATGTATTGAGTTACATACAAATTCAATGTGGGATTTGTTGAAGATCTAACCAATTAAACATCTATTTTTCTCTTTTTAAAGGTTGTGTAGGAGGAGTTTGTGCTTTGGCCAATGTCTTAGGAAAAGATGTTTGTAATCTGCAGTCACTGTTTGAAAAAGGGTTACACAGCTCTGCCATAAACCTACAACTGAGATTGGTGGCGCCAAATCAAGCGGTTAGTCTCTTGCCTTAGATTCCTTCATTTCTGTACATTATATTTGTTGTTGAAAGATAACATTTAGAATTTATAATGCTGGCACAAAGCCACAAATAGTGAGAGGAGGAATGAACTAATTTAGTCAACACTTATTAATTGAAAGACAAAGTTGCCTCTGGGTGAGATTTACTACATCATTATAGAAAAAGTGGCAGATGGTAGAATCAGAAGAGAATTAGTTAAATTACCTTGCAGTAATATGTCTCCTTTACATTTTGAGTACCATTTCCACTGAGGTTATCTTCATTTACATTCTTCAAGAGTTCAAATAAGTACCAGATGATTGCATGGATAACTCTTTCCCAACCACATGGTTCTAGGTTTGATTCACTGCTCATTACCTTAGGCAGGTGTCTTCTAACATAATTCCAGGTTGACCAATATCTTGAGTGGCATTTGGTAGATGGAAACTATGCAGAAGCCTATCATGCATGCGTGTATGTGTGTGTGTGTGTGTGTGCAGGCATCCAGCTGTAAAATACTACCTCAGCAACATGGAAAAACCAGAAGTAAAATGATAAATAGCAGTCTTAAATATTTTTTTAAATATATATTTTCAGGTTACAGCTAAATATGGTATACCAGGCCTAAAAGTTGCTATGGACTGGTTTGGTCTCTATGGTGGCCATCCACGATCACCTCTTCAACCTCTCACAGAAGAACAAGCATTGAAAATGAAAGAAGATTTTACCACTAGGAATTTTATGCAATAAAAATGTATTTTATTGGTTTTTGATATGGAATACTACTTCTGGTACAGTTGTCAAAACTTCTTGGAAAAAAGGAATAATATATTTACAGGAAACTATTTTTCTCCAGTTTGAAAATTTAACAATGAAATTTTTTAATTATGATTAATAATATAAATCAAATTTTTCATCAAGAACTTAATCCCACCCCAGAAAATTATTGTGGATAAACAAAATTCTTTTTATAATTTTATGATTTTAAATTCTTTGATTGCAATATTTTGAGTTTAAATTCTCTGTTACATAAAACAGTTTTCACCAAGGTTTGCAGCTTGTCAGAAAATAAGTTCCGATGAATAACATATTTATTGGTATTAGAGTGACAAACAAACCACTTTGTTAACCCAGGGCTATAGTAAAAGACATTTGCCCAAGGTGTCATACAGTAGGACTGAACCTGAAATCATGTGGTTGGGAAGCAAACTATTACAGCCACACTTGTGCCTGTTATATGCATGTTTATAGACCAAATGGGTATGAGATTTAGTGGTTAGGACTCTTGGTTTTTACCCAGGTGGTCCAGGTTTGATTCCTGGCATACAAATGTTACTTGTTTTGTGAAGTTGCATAGCCAAGTGGTTATGGTGCTGGACTCATTGTCATAAGGTCAATACCTAGGCCAGGCAAGGGCTACTGCAGCCCTTTTTCCCACTAGCAGTCACATCCTCTGTTTTTTGGGGTCAAATGTGGGAGAGCCAAGGGGGTGTCTGTCTGTTTGTGAGTACACAGGTACTTAAAACAATTAGTGAAAGCATGGCTGCCAGATCATACTCAGTCACAAGTGACAGCTCTCTCTAGATATATATATATACACACACACACGAAGATGAAGCCTTGACTATATATATGCCGTTGCCAGTACCGCCTGACTGGCTCCCATAGGATTTTCGAGCGAGATCGTTGCCAGTGCCCCTGGACTGGCTTGTGCGGGTGGCACATAAAAGACACCATTTCGAGCGTGGCCGTTTTCGTGCGGGCGACACGTAAAAGCACCCAATACACTCTCTGAGTGGTTGGCATTAGGAAGGGCATCCAGCTGTAGAAACTCTGCCAAATTAGATTGGAGCCTGGTGTTGCCATCCGGTTTCACCAGTCCTCAGTCAAATCGTCCAACCCATGCTAGCATGGAAAGCGGACGTTAAACGATGATGATGATGATGATGATATATATATATAGGAGAAATACCTAGCTAAGGATAAACCTCTGTACCTGGCTTTCGTTGACATGGAGAAAGCCTTTGACAGGGTCCCCCGATCCCTTATCTGGTGGTCAATGAGGAAACTTGGGATAGAAGAATGGTTAGTGAGAGCTGTGCGAGCCATGTACAGAGATGCTGCCAGTAAGGTGAGGGTTGGAAATGAGTACAGCAATGAATTCCGGGTAGAGGTAGGGGTCCACCAAGGTTCCGTCCTCAGCCCCCTCTTATTTATCATAGTCCTCCAGGCAATCACAGAGGAGTTCAAGACAGGTTGCCCCTGGGAGCTCCTCTATGCTGATGACCTTGCCCTAATTGCGGAGTCACTATCAGAACTAGAGGAGAAGTTTCAGGTGTGGAAGCAAGGTCTAGAATTGAAGAGCCTTAGAGTCAACCTAGCTAAAACCAAAATCCTAATAAGTAGGAAGGTAGATAAAACACAAACCCCTTCAGGTAGATGGCCCTGCTCAGTATGTAGAAAAGGAGTAGGTAGTAACTCTATAAGATGTACCCGGTGCAAGCTATGGACACATAAGAGGTGCAGCAACATCAAAGGCAGGTTAACTAGCAAGTTAGTTTTTGTTTGTGGCAGATGTTCAGGTGCAATAAAGACTGTAAACAAACAGGAAACAACTTCTATCTCATTCCAGGGTGAAAAACTAGAGGTAGTCGATAGCTTCCGCTATCTGGGCGACCAAGTTAGTAGTGGGGGTGGGTGCACTGAAAGTGTAGCTGCTAGAATAAGAATAGCCTGGGCAAAGTTTAGAGAGCTCTTACCCCTGCTGGCGACAAAGGGACTCTCACTCAGAGTAAAAGGCAGACTGTATGACGCATGCGTACGAACAACCATGCTACATGGCAGTGAAACATAGGCTGTAACTGCTGAGGCCATACGTAAGCTCGCAAGGAATGAAGCCAGTATGCTCCGTTGGATGTGTAATGTCAATGTGAATACCCGTCAGAGTGTAAGTATCTTGAGAGAAAAGCTGAACATTAGAAGCATCAGTTGTGGCGTGCAAGAGAGACGATTGCGCTGGTATGGACATGTGGTGAGAATGGATGAGGATAGCTGCGTGAAAAAGTGCCACACCCTAACAGTTGAGGGAACCCGTGGAAGAGGTAGGCCCAGGAAGACCTGGGCTGAGGTGGTGAGGCAAGACCTTCGTACATTGGGCCTCACCGAGGCGATGACTACTGACCGAGACCTTTGGAAATGTGCTGTGCGTGAAAAGACCCGGCAAGCCAAGTAAGATCGTTGCCAGTGCCCCTGGACTGGTTCTTGTGCGGGTGGCACATGAGATGCACCATTTTGAGCGTGGCCGTTGCCAGTACCGCCTGACTGGCTCCCGTAGGATTTTCGAGCGAGATCGTTGCCAGTGCCCCTGGACTGGCTTGTGCGGGTGGCACATAAAAGACACCATTTCGAGCGTGGCCGTTTTCATGCGGGTGACACGTAAAAGCACCCACTACACTCTGAGTGGTTGGCGTTAGGAAGGGCATCCAGCTGTAGAAACTCTGCCAAATCAGACTGGAGCCTGGTGTTGCCATCCGGTTTCACCAGTCCTCAGTCAAATCGTCCAACCCATGCTAGCATGGAAAGCGGACGTTAAACGACGATGATGATGATGATGATGATATATATATATATATATATATAGTCAAGGCTTCATCTTCATCCACCTTGATAGCCTCTCCAATACACCTATCACTCGTCTCTAGAGTTCATTCCTCTTTGCTCATCTCGATCATTTTTTTCCTCTTCGCACTGTACTATGCTACCAGGGTGGCTAAGGATAACAGGGGATCTCGTTTAATGTACAGTCTTCCAGTGTAACTAGGGGTACTATGGTACCTAGCTGACTCTCCTTTCTCCATCCCTCCCTCTCACAAATCTTGAAGCATATACGTAAGGGACTTCAAAGCTGCATGCACTCCATACACCTTGACTGTTTGGTATCAACATTCACTCTCTCATATATGACATGCTAGCATAGAACAAGGACATTAGCTGATGACCTCTAAAAATATTAAATAATGGTAATAAGTGAATAGAGAAAAAACAATAAAAGTTGTACAATAATTTTATTGAAGGGAAGCAGCAAGCAAGTCTAGAAATTGAAGCTGCCACTATAGAATAGTTTCTTTCTCAGTATAGTTTCTCTTTTTATCTTTTTTTTTCTTCATTTTTTTAAAAATCAAAACATCCACTCTAAACACTTCCAAATCAGTTTGAAAGCCATTTTTACTATGAAAGGTTTAGAGCTTGACACAAGTGATAGAATTTTCTTTGGATCCTAGAGAAAGCTTCCATTTTAAATCTTAAAACTAGTTGTAGATATCTTACATGTAACTATGTTCCAGGGAAAATGTTTAGATCAGTCTGATTATAAAATGACCAATTATTATTGTTATATAGATTTTTTTTCTCAATTTCAAGAGTTTTTATCATGTGTAATGTCATTATGCAACATCTTGAAATGCAGTTATGGTTGGTGTTGGTGCCATTCTTGATAAGCTGGTAATTAGAAATAGTGTTAGGATTGATAGCACCAAGACTTGGTGTTGCAACAAGCTGCTCAGCAACTTGCCATGGCCGTTGAAAAGATATTGCAAGCTATTAAAAAGCTTGTCTCTAAACATCAACACAAAGTCTATCGTATCAGCCCTTCTACACATTTACAGTTCTTTGAGTGTGTTGTAAGAAAATTTAAAGTGTGATGAGACAAAAGTGAATTAGCAAACATTGCTTCGCCCAATAATAGAGATGTTTTACAAAGTGGCCAAGCTACCCAACATAGCAATCAATTTGAACCAATCCATTTTCTTTATGAATTAATTATTGTTCAGCCAATCACAGCACAAAACAATGGATATTCAGCCAATCACAGCTAAGTTGATATTCATGTACAGGTGACTGTTTTTCTTTTATTAAAGATATCTTTAATATTCATATTCACTTGGAGTTTCCCCTTCTTCTGTGAAGTTGAATCCAAACAGAACCTGAAAGCAAAACAAAACTCTCTCAATTACTGTTATTAAGAGTTTTCTCCCTTCTCTAGCATAATCAAATACTAAGCTAAGTATACCATAGAAGGTATTACACATCTATTGCTACAAAATAGTTTACTGAACTTCATATTGCCAACTCCTGCATCAGTGCCGTCAACTGTTGGTTGTACACACTGACCTACAAAATTCTTTTCCCAAGTTCAGAACCTAATTTAAATTCATTACAGCTTCAAGACCCTTTTAGTAGAATAGACCATATGCACTTATGTGGACAACAACGCAAAAGTAATTTTTCTACTTTACTAAAAGCTGATGCAAGAGCCTGGACCTGCTAGAAATAGCAGCCAAATATCCCTCCAACCACAATTCACTATATTTTCCATAATTCCTGAAAAAATAGTGGTCATGGGTTGAATGTCTGATCATAAGTCTATTCAATCTGATCTTCCATATCATAAATCTGAGAACAAACACCTCATTACTATGTGTTAGCTGAATGTACAACATAATTTAACATATTTAAGTACAATAAAATGTAGAATTTATAAAATTAGGCTGGAAATAGCTGAAGTGTAATCTTTCTGTTAGCAAGTGAGGATACTCATCTTCTAATATGTGGATATGAAAATAAATAAGAAACATTTCAAATATTGAAGATTACTAACATTTGATAAGAATGTAGTTAAAAGAATTTATCTGGCATCTCCCTCCAAGTTATCTCATATTAGTGAAAAATGTCTTTACAAAATTTAAACTGAACATTTCTAATCATAACTACATGACTAGATTATGGGGATGCTTTTTGAAAATTAATTTGCATAATACTGAAGTACTTTTTATGGTTTAGTTAACAAAGAAAAGCAGCACACCATATCCTTTGCAAAGTTTCTTATAATAGAAAGGGAGGAAAAAACTATGATGTAAGCTGTCAAGCAGAACTGAGTAACAGTTTTTGTGAAGAAACTTTTTCACCACGTAACTATACTTGTGAAACAAACCACACACTCAGTACTTAATACATTGCCTTTTCAAAATGTACTTTCTTGCATTCTCTTCTTGAAATTAATTAATTTAATTTTACCTTTTAAATTCCTCTAATTCTCTTTCCACTTCATCCATTTCACCATTTTCAAGATCTGATTCAGATTTCGGTAAAAAAACGTCTTCTGAAGTAGAATAAAAAGATATATTTAATAAGAACTTTGATATGAAGCAACATTTTTATCACAAAATTTTAACTGTAATATAACTGAAACTCACCCACAAAACTACTGTCATTATTTTTATTCTTTTTCTTATTTCTTTTGTTTTTTCCATTCAATTTATTCTGGAAAAAAATGAGAGAGATGTTTACTAAATGGTTGATAGTTTTATATGAATAAGAAATTAAATTATTTTAAATCTGAACTGAGAAATATCAAAAGTACATAGACTAAATAGATCAACACTATCATTAGAAAACAACAGAACTTCGATTCAAAACCTAATGAGATTTTTCAAATATCAAATAATTCATATTCTTTCCATCTAAATGCTATAAAATTACACAATAATCCTTCCATCTACTTGCTTTTCTAAACATTAATGTGAGACACAAATTTCAGTAGTTTGACTAAATATATGGTCACTTTAAGATATTTAAGCCTACACAATAGTTTGACAAAACAAACAGTCATTTTTTTTTCTCTGTAAGAGAGCAGTACAGTTGAAAGAATTAGCCCTAATATATTCATGGCAGAGAGAACATCAATGTTCTAAACTGAATATAATTTAAAACCCCTAACGTATCTTGACAGATGGCAGTAAATCTACCAATTTAAGACATTAGCAGAAGGTCACAAATGTTATACAAGAGAATTTACATATAGTCAAATGAATATGATACAAGTAATTCTTATTAACAATGGAAACATAAAAAGCAAAGCTGGCTGCATTTGAAATCAGTTAATGGCACAAAGCTAAATACTATTGTAACTATTACACTTCAAACTATAAAATGAAAATAGATTTTGAGATAATGAAATAAAAAATTTAAAAATTCAAACCACATAAATATCTGCTTTCAACAAGAACGAAAAATAACAATTTAATAAGAACAAAAAAAGAAAACTTACCTGATCAGTAATTTTGGGAGTGGGTACATTTTCAACCAATTTTTTATTTACATTTTTGGTTTTGGAGAGTTTATCTTCAGACGTTTTTTGTTCAACACATATTTTGTTTGGTTGATCTTTATTGGACTTCTGTTCTGTAAGTAGTCCTGCTGAGCACAAAGAAGATGATGATGACAAGGAGGAATTGGGCAACACTGTTGTTGGCAACTGGTTACCATTGTGAACTTTCAATGTAGACTTAGTAACATTGCCAGCATGAGATTTACTCTGACTACTTCCTGCTGGCTTCTCAACACTCCTTCGGCTTTTTTTAGTAGCACAGTCTGAAACTGGTTTCACATTTGACACTTCTTGTGTAATATTGTTTGTTGTAACTGTTTTACAATGTGATTTCTCTGAACTGGAATTTGAATTACTTAATGTTTGTGTTGGAATAACAGAAGGAGAGCTGATGTCTTCCTGAGGGCAGGATTTAGAGCCTGTCTTAGAAGTAGAGTTGATTTTCCCAGAAATTTTACCTTTCTTAGGTAGACACTTATTTGGTACCAAGTTCAGATCAGCAGATAATTTTAAATCTTCTTTAGGTTGTAATATGTATTGTTGCTGTTGTTGCTGCTGCTGCTGCTGTTGTTGTTGTTGCTGCTGCTGCTGGTGTAATTGCTGCTGCAGTTGTTGCTGTTGTTGCTTGGGCAGCTGTTTTTGGTGATTTTCAGAAATATTCTTTTTCACATGGCAATTTTCAGTTTTTAATTTGGTTGATGATTCATTACCTTGACATCTCCCATCTAAGCATGATCTTTTCTCTTCCAGCCTCTCGTTATCTTCATCATCTGCCTCATCCATATGCCCGTTTTGTAACTCAACTTCTTCATCATCATCATCATCATCATCATCAGAATACTCTCCTTGTAAATATAAAACCTTGTGTTTAACACGTTTCTTTTTTAATTTCACTAACAAGTTAGAGTTGTTACACAACTGTGCAATCTGACACTGCCCATTTGGGTAATCATTCATTAGGTAAGTTTTATCACATTGCTGCACTTCTAGCTTGGCTCTTTCTTTTGCCTACAAATAGAAAATTTCATAATCATTATCTGTTTTTACAACTGCTTTTTTATACAGGTTTGGACTAGACATGTTGTCACAGTTCAAATCAGTTCTCATTCAGAATTATAGTTTTCATTTCATTCATACATTCCATTTTTGGCAGTTTTACTTTATTTGGATGTGCTTCCTTTTGCAAATCACTTTAAAAAGTGTACGAGTGCAGGTTTGCTTAGCAACAGCACTCGAGATTGGCTTATCACCAGTACTAGAGATTGTCTATTTTTTTGGCAAGACCAAAATGTCTCCTCTTCTGCAATTTCTCTGTTCATTCATCCAGCAGAAGGCTGTCTCCAGGCAAGACTAAAGAGACAGTCTTCTTCCAAACTGTATTAAAGAACTGTTTATTTCATTGCTTTCACTATTATTATAAGGTCTTGAAAAAAAATCCATTATTGATTTTTATTTTTTTTTTTTCTCTATACTGGCATCAGTTGGCTGAACTTCATATATTGAAGTAGGTTTCTATGGTCAGATACCTTTCCTTCCTTTTTCAACTGGTTTATTTTCCCCCCCCCTACTGATTTTCACACATAATGAAACTGCTAAGCAATAAGACATTTTGTTTATAAGACATACAGAGAGTCACCATTTTCCATAAAAAGACCTGTGGAAACACACACACACACAAACATCTGACAGGTTTCTATAATTTCCCTCTACCAAATTTCACTCACAAGCCACTGAAAGATACTTGCTCATGGTAGTGAAATCTAATTGTTGCAAAATGAACTTCTTAACCACTGTTATGCCTTCGACTTGAAGGAAGATATTTTATTACTATTATCACATCACAAAAGCTTTTGAAATGCAATGTGATACATTCATTGAGTAGCATCTAATTTATCCCACACTAGGCCAATTTCCTTTCTGCCACAATATGAAGCATATGGAAGTAGGAGGTGTTAATAATTTCAATCAAATATGAATAAAAAATATTTTTTGTCAAATCAATTGCTTTTAAATTTTGATGTTCTGCCTATCAGAAACCACTACTAAAAGTAAAACCTAACCAAGGCAAGCACTGTTCCCTTAATCATGAATAATTGCACAGTGGCTGTCATAAGGTTTGAATTTGTAACATTCAATAATCGATCCCCTTATCCTCACACCCATTCAGCCAATCTGCAATGATTTTTTTTTAATATTATCTAGTAAAAATGCAAAACAAATTTAATAAATCTGGAAAAATATATAATAACTTAAGACAATAATAAGCAATAAAATTCTTACCTTTCGTTGCTTCTGTTTCTTTCGCTTAGCTGCTTTTGTAGTTGAAGATTTCTCTGTATTTGATGTTGATTTAGCCCAGTTTGAGTCATCATAACCATTAATGTAACGTACTAGATCATCTAAACCTCTTTGGTCAAGAAGATAGGGAACCTGGTCATCATCAGACTTCTTCTGTACTTTGGCTTCTTTCTAAAAACGAGAATAAATTAAAACTATTGAACAAATTGGATTTAACATATATTTTAAAAATACATTCAAAATGTTTGATAATTGTATTTTAACCACAGCCTGTATGGTTATGTGTTTATGAACTTCAGTTATAGACCAGAGCTCACTCAATGGTGAGCTGACTGAAGTAAACTGATGGTTGTTAGTTTAGACATTTACAGTTCTGTTTGAATCAGTCACACCAATAATAGTTAAGCGAGAACAGATTAAATTCCCATCCTCTATACTTTGGTCACACTCGTATCCATTCTTATGAGGATAGATAATAGGTACTCAATGATTATGAGCTTATCCAGGAAACAAAGTCTAGATAAGACCATCATCAAATAGGGCAAATCATATGCCAACTGGTAAAGATATACATTCGTTTGAATTTTTCCAAATGAGATTTTTGTGTACCTTCTAATGAAAAATATCTGGGTCAAGCATGGTAACAATCACCCAGCTAGTGGGCAATCAACAGTCAGGACATGATTACGTTTGTATGAATAGTAAGGTTTGTTTTGTTTACAAACAATGTCAAGAAGTTTGGACATGCTTTTCGCAATGAACAGCAAGCAAACAACATCATCTGTGCAAATGGTGAGACTTTTGTTTACAATCAATGAGCACACATGTGAAGACAAGGGGAAAATACAAACTCACACACACATAACAAGCTTCTTCAGTTTTCATCAAAAAATATTGGGCAACCTGCAGCTATAGAAGAGGATATCAGCCAACAGTATTCACATAATGGGACCAAACCACTAAACATGTTCCCAAATGTCAAGGAATACCTTTAGGTAGCCTGTGTTAATATACAGCCAAGCCTGCATAACAGTACACATAAATTGTCCAAATTCAATCTAAAGTTGTAGGAAAGAAATTGTTGATAAATTTGGCTACCTGGAAGGCATCCCTTGACATTTGTAGTATTTTCCTATTTTGAGAATTTATTTTCCTTTCTCTCAGTTCATCAAGTAGTAACAGCAACTGCTAACCTCATATGTTGGATTTTAGAAATAGGGTTTTGTCTTGATGCTATTCTGATTAATAATGTCTTTATTCTGGTGTGATCCAAGTTAGATGTTAAAAATTCAACTCAACAAAACATATACAAGATGTTGTTAGAAAAGCTTTTTCAGTTCTTACCCGTCTTCTAAGTTTCAACTGTAGTTTTTCTCGCATTTCATAGAATTTATGACTAGTGGGTGCTTTTGGTGGCTGTAAATAGAACATATTGGCAAAAGTTCAGTTTCAACATAGACAATCAGTAAAATATAATAGAGATTAATATAAAGGAGAAAATAATTATGTATTATTGAAGAAAGTTAAGCCTGCTCAGTGTTCAGCTTCTTCCAGACCTGTTTCTCTATTAGTATTTGTTTTTGTCATCCAAGTTAATGGATCATTTAGTGATTCACTAATGTGTATACACAAAATTTCTAGCAATGTAGGCATTTTTTAACACCCTAGTCACATTTAGTGACAATTATAATTCTCCTTTTTGGTGAAACATTGCAACCCGCTGTTTATATTAATTTTGTGTATACACATTAGCAAATTGCTAATTCATTCATTAATTTGGATGACGAAAACATAAATACTAATAGAGAAACAGGTCCAGAAGGAGCCAAACACCAAGTGGGTTTAACTGATGAAGCAACAGAAATTGCTGAAACTAACATCAGTCTTAAGAATTCTCAGTATTTTTCAGGCAATTATGGTCCCTGTTGATGTATAAGTTTTCTTTCATGTACATTAACTACAGCAGTAGAGCATTTTAGCTCCTATTTCTAGCAAGGTAGATGTTTTTTAACACCCTAGTCACATTTAATGACAATTATAATTCTCCCTTTTGGTGAAACATTGCAACCTGCTGTTTATATTAATTGTGTGTGTGTATGATGATATATATGTATATATATATACACACACACACACATGTATATATATATATATATATATATATACACATATATATATATACACACACACACACACACACACACACATATAATATACACAAATGCAGTACTTCCAGAAGTTAGTTTCATCATGATGGGCAGGTTTTCAATGTGAACCTCATATTGCCAATGAAATCTCTACATTTCCATGAACAAACTTCATTAGAAAATCACTCAGTATAGGTTGCAGACATGTATTTAGTTAGTATTTAGTTAATGGAATTTAGTCAAATAATTCATACGAGTTCTAGAGCTGTATTGGTTTGATAGTGATTGGATTTGAAATCATGTGTTTGGATTATAATGTCTACCACGCTGTAATTATTTTAATCATCATCAGCATTTAACTGTCTACTTTTCCAGGCTTGCATGGGTCAAATGGAGTTTACTGAAGCAGACTTTCTATGGCCAGATACCAAATCTCACCTGTTTCTAAGCAAGATAATATTTCCCCCATGGCTAGACTTGTTTTTGCAGAATATTGGAAACGAATGACACTGCTTGTACAACAACGACACTCATTTACAACAATCTTGTGATATCAAGACAAAACACACACTCGCATGCTCACAATGAGCTTTTTTCAGATTCCACCTACCAAGTCCACTCACAAGGCTTTGGTCAGCCCAGAGCAATAGAAGACACTTACCCAAGGTGCCACATAGTGGACTGAACCATAAACCATGTGGTTGAGGAGCAAACTTCTTAACCACACAGCCACACCTGTACATGATTAAAAAGCATACAATGGCATATTTATTTGCACAAGGTGCCGTCCCACTGAGTGGCACTTTTGGGTTGACTTATGCCTTGTGAGTGAATTTGGTAGACATCCATTTTCGTGTGTGAGCATACACATGAGAATGTGGATAATCCATGCTTAGCAAAATGGTAATGACATTGTCATTCCATGACCACATTGTGACTGGTCAATCTGTGTTTACAAACACTTCCAGAAATATGAAAATCCCTTACTTGAAAAGCAAGCAAAGATTAGTACAGGAAGAGCATTCAGCTGTAAAATCCCACCTCAAATAACCCATGCTTTCATGGAAAAATAGAAGTTAACTTTATAACTATTTCGTAATAATAATAAAGAAAACACAAATAGAAACGTCTGTCTTCAAATATCTACAAGGAGTATGACAATGCATTTATTTTTGTCATTAGTACTTAGAAAATGAAAATAGACAAAGTTACAACATTAAAGTTGACTTACAGTTCCATGTCCAAAGAATTCACAATAACAGCAGTCACAATATTTTCCTTCCTTTTGATTCGATGTGGAGGTTGAGGAACTTTGCTCTGAACAGCTATCATCGACACTGTCATCATTATCTTCTTGGTGGACAACACAATCTGGATCTGTACACATTGTTGACGTACCCACACTAACATTATTCAACGTGGTTGGCATGGGAACAGCATTTACACACAAGCCAGAATCAACTGTACCAGGATTCTGGTAAGCATGCCCATTGCTGTTACGTAAATTATTGTTGTTGTTATTATTATGCGTACATGAATACTGACCAAGCATTGCATTGGTATAATTGCGAGACTGATGAGATGAATCTTCTTTGACTATATTGGCATTTCTTGGACTTATCTGAAGTAGAAGTAATTTAGACATTAATAATTTGGGACAAAAAGTTTGTGGAAAAAGCAAATAAAAATGACAATGAAATTAAAATATCTCACCTCAGCACCTCCTGTGTTAGCCCCATACTTCTTGCAGTGTTGGTTGTGAACCTTTTCATTATGGGATGAACTGTTTCCACCAAGGGTAGCTGGACGATTACACGAATGGCTTTTAATGGAACCATTCTGATTGTTGCACTTGTGTACCTTGCTACACACTAATGTTGTTGCAGATTGTGATGTAGATGAAGGAGTGGCAGAAGAGAAGGGGAGGGATGGTTGCTGTGAGGATTCTTGTGGTTGGAGAAGCTCAGTTTGCTGCACCGTAACTTGCACTTCAATTGAAGATGATTCAAGGCTAGATGAGAGATGATTAGATGGCAATGTTTCGATCACAGCTCCTTGGGAAGGCAACCCTGATTCTGATGATGATGATGATGGTGATGACGATGATGAACTTCTGACAAGCGATGACGTACATGGCAGTAACTCACCATTTATGCTCTCATCATATTTATGAGTATCAAGTAATAACCTAGGGTACAACTGAGTGTTCTCCCAATCCCCTTGGTAAGTGTGTTCATGATCAGTTAATGCAGTAGCATTAGAACGCACCAATTGTACTGGTAACTTTGACTGAGGTGAGATAATAAATTTAGGTTGTTGTCGAAGTTGTACAACTTCAACATCCCATTGAGGTTGCAATATAGCACGTGCATGAGACGACGGTCCTCCATTAACAATGCTTGTGTTACCATTTGCATTATTATTATTAATATTGCTATTGTTAGTATTATTGTTGCTGCTGCTGCTGCTACTACTGCAACCAGTATTGCCACCACCATTCACAGCAGCAGCGGCAGCAGCAGCAGCAGCAGTTCCATGAAGGCCATGCAAGCCAGAAGGTCCATGAATATGTGGATAAAGATGAAGATGTGCTGGTCTTGGGAGAATAGGAACATGCTGAGGTAGTGAAGTTGAAACAGTGTTCCCTCTTTGGCGTAAACAAAAGTGACACTGACACTGGTTGTCATCAGATTTAATCTGAAGAAGAGAAAATAAACACTTCTGTCAGACATTTACAAAGACATTAATTTTTTAAATGCAGTTTCAGGAATAAAAAAAATGTAAAGAAGAGGAAAGACAAATAGAAAACAAATACCTTAAGAGATAAATCAGACCTTCTGATAAACATTAAAAACACTGCATAGTTCCAATTTACTTGAACCATATAAAAGTGTCAAGTGAACTTTTAAGGCAAGAAATTAGATATTGCTTGTCCTTGATGTATAAATGTCGCTAAGGAACTGTTACAAGAAGTTACTAAGCCATAGTAAAATTGGAACCAGAACTGTATCTCACCAAACAATTTATCAATTCGAGAGAATAAATTACTTAGGAACCCATCTTCATAGAAAACAACAGTTAAATTATCATCATCATCGTCGTCGTCGTCGTCGTTTAACGTCCGCTTTCCATGCTAGCATGGGTTGGACGATTTGACTGAGGACTGGTGGAACCTGAAGGCTACACCAGGCTCCAATCTGATTTGGCAGAGTTTCTACAGCTGGATGCCCTTCCTAACGCCAACCACTCCGAGAGTGTTAACATATTTAATGCAGTAAATATTGAAAGGATAATTAGAAATTATTATACAGTGTATGATGAAATCTGAAGTACCTTAAAGTAAACTGTCATTTAAGTAAATGTTCAGCATGTGTAATGTAATGACTGATAAAAACAAAAATGAAATGCCTTTCATCGAATCCTCTATTAGGATTGATTGAGCCTAAACAACAATTGCTTCAACAGTCCTCCATCCATACTGAGATATAAAACAGTATAAAAAGTTTTAATCAAAAATTCAAAAGAAGACAAAGAATAACTCCACTGTGCGTGTGTGTGTGTGTGTGTGTGCAGGTGGCACATAAAATACACCATTTTGAGCGTGGCCGTTGCCAGTACCGCCTGACTGGCCTTCGTGCGGGTGACACGTAAAAGCACTCACTACACTCTCTGAGTGGTTGGCGTTAGGAAGGGCATCCAGCTGTAGAAACTCTGCCAAATTAGATTGGAGCCTGGTATTGCCATCCGGTTTCACCAGTCCTCAGTCAAATCGTCCAACCCATGCTAGCATGGAAAGCGGACGTTAAACGATGATGATGATGATGATCAATATGAAATAAATTTAAGGGTTGGGTAATATTTTTACAAGCAATATCGACTGGTGATCATATATGAAAAGCTCATCAAGCTGTTTATACTCACAAGTTTTTCTGAGTTTGTAGTAATATAACGATGATAGTCACAGTTTTCAGCAGTTCCATCCAAAGCAGAACCATTTTGTTTTTTATCATCTTCCCATGAAAATATGGAAATATCTAATATTCCATTTGTCATCTGTGCAATTGTATTAGCATTATCTAAACCCAAATTAGTTCCTTTGTGGTGTTCTCCATCTTCATCATCTATTACTTCATCTTCATCAATATCAGACTGACTATCATTATTTTCAGCATCACCATTTCTGAAAAAAAATATTAAAAACAATAGTTATTTAAACTATTTCTAAAATGTAGAAAATTAACTTGTATTTGAAATCTAGTGAATTATCTATTAAAATGAGCTTTAAAAAATGGTGTTTAATTGTCTAATTTAGAAAAAAGAAATGCAACCAGTGCATGTTAAAAACAAACCAGCTAGTCTGATAAATAATCTTTACTAAGAAACACCTTTTATTAACTATAATAGAAGTGAAATAACTAAAAAGCCTTAAATATTATGGCTATTGAATCTATGTCTTCAAAAATAACTTCAAAAATCATAATCATCAAAGGATAAGCTTATAACTTACTGAAGAGGCTGAGAACATTCATCTATGCTAAGTGGTAACTGATCTAAATCAATCACAGGACTTGAGGAACAACTACTAGACGTTGTACTGGATATAGAGGCAGCACTAACATCTGCCACACAATAGTTAGAATCATGCAGAAAACCAAGATGCTGATGAGGGACTGCAGATTCACATTTATCACTTGGTAGCTGACAGCAGATATTTACATGATCTGAAGAATTTTCATGACATAAGCAGCTAAAAAAAAATGGAACAGAAAAACAGACAGGATAAGATAACTGTTTCCAAATATTTACATAACTATCAGAACAGTAATTAGCTCCAACACACATTTCTAACTAATTAACCTTCTTGAACACTCAGGGAATAACTTCTAAATGGCTAAGCAATCAAAGTATTATTACAATTAATACAAAACTTTCCTAAAAACTTGTTTGTACAAAATGATGGAGAGAAAAAAAAAATCAATAAACTTGGTGATGTGAATGAAAGTTCTAAAATGGAAGCAACTTCAACAAATCATGCATTGTAGACCTCATCATCTGACATACTGGCACGGATTGAAAGGTTCAATAGGTACAGACAAGTCAAAGGGCTGTGTTCAAGTTCAATGTCTACTTTGGCATGGTCTCTACATGGCTGCCTTTTTCATAGCAACAAAATTAGTGAGGTCACCAAGTAACTCAGACAAAACCTCTTGACAGAATGCAAGTGCAATATTGAGGAAGGTGGTTTTGTACTAGGCATTGAAAGTTTGATAGGACAGAAACAGGTATCTTCATTTATAGAAGATGCATGACTACCATAGAAGGAAAGGGAGAAAGGATGGTGGAGATGAGGTGTCAAAATATACTTTCAAGGGGTACATATGCAATAAATAACAAAATTAAAATTTCTGATGAGCAAAGATTAGAGACTAGTATGTAGCTAATTCTGCAATACAGAAGAGACTGGAAATGGTCCATTCTGTAAGGAAAATATTAATCTGAGTAAAGCAAATATTAAGTACATACAAACCTCCCAGAACTATCAGCATTTTCAGACACACTCTTTTCAAGTAATTTCCTTTGTTTCTTGAAAAATTCCCAATCTTCAGCAAGTATTTTATGCCTCATTTTCAGTGACTGCTAGAAAATTAATTGCATAGTAATTGAAACAGAAAAAGGATTTTCAAGTGTATGTTATATCAATTAGACACAAAATGTGAGAAAAAAAGATGAGAAAATTGCTTTTTCAAGAATTATTGTTCTGGAAATTTTTAAAATAACACTGCTAATTAAAAATGTGTTCCAGCTACTCTAAGAATACAGTTTTAAAATAAGTTTGAAAATAAGTAAAATATCATTCACCTCATTAGAAATATTTTGTGTATTCATTACAAAAAACTAGAATAGCATTAGAGAGATTCCAAAATATGGGCTCTGTCGCCAGAAAAGTCAGTTCATTTTTGTTTTAGGAATAATATATTTCCACTATTAAAACTTAATTCAGATTAGTGAAATACAGTTCTCTGATCACACATTGAAGAGATAGATTGTACTCGAGTAAATCAATCCCCTACATTTTCATCGTTTTTACAAGCTTTGTATTATATGGACAGGATATTTGAGTATACACTTATGTATTGATCAGCAAATATTCTATTTGTTTTGGAAAATACTTTTGGAAAAGAGATAGCTTTCCTAATGCTGACTACTGTATAAAGGGTGGCATAATACTTTTCAAAATGTATTGTTAGGAGTAACTAAAATAAATATGTTGACAGCAAAATTTTACAAACAGAAATTATATTTAGTATAAACATCAAATAGTTGATAAATTTAATTGAATGCTACTGTCAGTGTGTACAAACATAACTTTGAGATAACAAAATGTTAATTTCAATGAAAGCTAAATCATGTCTACAACAAAGAGAAATAATAAAGAAATAGAAGTTCAAACAAATTATTTATTAAAATGTAAATGAGGACAGCTGCGTGAAAAAAATGTCACACTCTGGCAGTAGAGCGAACCTGTGGAAAAGGTAGACCCAGGAAGACGTGGAATGAGGTGGTGATGCACGACCTTCGAACAGTGGGCCTCACAGAGGCGATGACAAGTGACTGACTGAGAGCTTTGGAGATATGCTGTGCTTGAGAAGACCAGGCAAGCCAAGTGAGACCTTAACCATGGCCTATGCCACTGCAGCATAACCAGCCCATTTAAGAGTATACTTCAATCATTGGACAATAAACTGCGCTTACAAAGACCTGTTAAGGCAAGTGAAATCATTGTCGTGGCTGATGACAGTACCACCTGACTGGCACCTATGCCAGTGGCACATAAAGAGCACCATTTGAACGTGGTCGCTGTCAGTGCCGCCTGACTGGCTCTCGTGCCAGTGGCATGTAAAAAGCACCATTCAAGCATGGTCGATACCAGTACAGCCTGACTGGCCCTTGTACTGGTGGCACGTAAAAAGCACCCACTATACTCTCGGAGTGGTTGGTGTTAGGAAGGGCATCCAGCTGTAGAAACTTTATCAGGACAGATTGGAGCCTGGTGCAGCCTTCTGGCTTGCCAGCTCTCAGTCAAACCGTCCAACCCATGCCAGCATGGAAAGTGGACATTAAACGACGACAACGACGATGATGATGAAACCTAAGCTTTACAAAAAAGGAACATGCAGTAGCATATAATTACGCTGGACATCTGATCATATATTTTTTAAAACTTTTTAAACAAAGAATTACTATTTGTAAATACTAAGTCAAATAAATAGAAAAGAAAGTAAAGTTCAGTTTAATAAGCATGTGCATTGCAGCAAGCTAAAAAGAACACTTACCTGTTCATCATTGTATGATGCAATAAGCTTTTGCCGACATTTCCACATGAGTGATACTTTCTCCATATCCTCTCCAAATTTACTGCTACGGTCAGATAGACTAGGATAGGATTCAACACCATTTGCATCAGTTGTTGCAGTTGAACTATAAAAAAATGTATTGAGCTTAAATTTCAAGATATATCAAACAAATAATTCATTTATATCCCCATGCTTTTATTATACAGACTGCAATTGCTAAATTAAAGGTAAAGTTACCAGCCTAAAGAACTTTCATTTTAATTGTTTGAGGGAAAAAAGTTTAGTAGCAAAAACTTTTTTAAAGACTTTCTGAACAGGAGTTTAATTTACTGTAAATACAAATAAAACATAAGGAAAGACAAATGACACTAAATCAAAGAAATGTAGAGTTTTCAATCAATGTAAAGTTTTCAATCATTGTGGAAAACCATGATTTAGATTAGTGTTTAATTATAAGTTCTGTATTAATTATTTCATTTCATGAATTAAGTCATAATTCAGCTTGTGCTTTCAATCACGCATTTGTTTTATGCCTGTTTTTCCAAGCTGTCACAGATTGGGCAAAGATTTATTTGAGACAGAATTTTAGAGCCAGCTGTTCTTTGTCATCAAAGGTCACCTGTTGTTCAAGTAAGAGATTTTTCTTTATTCTGGTTCTTGAAAACCCAAAATGATATGACGCATTATCCACAGAGTATGTAAATATGGCATAATTTTTTACTCAAGTGGTGACTTACGAAGAAGCAGTGACAACGAAGCAGATACACATGCAATACATTACTATATAGTTTCTATTTAACAATTCCACTCCCAAGGCATTAGTCAGACTAAGGCTGTAGCTGAAGACACTTACCTATGGGATCTCAGTGAGGCAGAACATAAAACCATATGATAACAAAGCAATTTCTATATCTAGACTCTCAGAGCGGTTGGCATTAGGAAGGGCATCTAGCTATAGAAAATCATGCCAAATCAGACTGGAGTCTGGTGCAGCCTTCCAGCTTACCAGCACTGGCCAAACCGTCCTACCCATGCCAGCATGGACAACCCACGTTAAATGAAAATGATGATGATTATAGTGAAGTTGCCATGCAGCTTGTAAAACTATATCCCCTTTGACTGAGGGGGTTGCAGTAGCTCCCAACCAAGACCAAGAACACTAGCATAGAAAATAAATGTTGAACTAAACAAACAAACAACTATATACAAGTGTGTGTGCATATGCATACTCACACTCATACACATGCCATTATTGTTTGTGAGCCCATTTTTCACATGTTGGCATGTGCTGGACAAGACTTATTGAAGCAGTATTCTAAGGTTGGATGCCGTTCCTGTCAACTCTTACTAATTTTCCAAGTAAGCTGCTTTTATTCCACTGGTCTTACACATCAAAACCACAGAACTACTGCATGTATTAAGGGAGCTGTAACAAACATGCTATAGCTAAGTGAAGTCAATTTAAAGACACAGAACAAACAGTTGTACAAAAACATGACAGGCATCCATATCATTTACATCTACCAAATTTCATTTAAAAGGCATTGGTCAGCCTGAAGCTAATGTAGAAGACATGTTGAAGATGCTACACAGTGGAAGAGAACCCAAAAAGATGTGGTTGTGAAGCAAGCTTTGTAATTGCACATCCATGCCTGCACCTATATGTTTCAGGTTCTGTCTCACTGCATGGCACCTGAGGCAGTTGTCTTCTACTAAGTAACCTCAGGTCAAGCAATGTCCTGAGAGTGGGACTAGGAGGCAGAAACTATATGGAAGCTTGCAGTGTGTGTGTGTGTGCACATGCTTTTGTGCGTGGGTTTGCATACATAAATGTTTACATTCCATATTTTTGTAGGACACCATCTGAGCAAAATGTCACCCTCACATCTCCTGCAAAAAAAATACACTCTGTAGTTGTGTATTTTCAAAGACCAGCAGAATGTAAAAAAACGGAATGGGTTGGCATCAGGAAAAACATATACAGTAGTGAAATACTGCCTTAAGTTTCTGTCCAATCCATACCAGCATGGAGAAATAGACAAATGAAAAATGATTAATAAGTGTTGTATAGAATCCAAGAGAAAATAAGTAATAGATGCTTCGTTTAAATACTTACTTCAGTTGCTTCAGTACTGCTGGCCAATTGTCTTGAATAGATGGATTTGTATACACAATAGAGTGAAACAAATGACGATTGTAAAAATCCCACGTAACATCAAATTTCTTCCAATGATCTTTCTCCTGAAAAATCATGTTATAAGATGCATTCAAGTGTTAAATGATTTTATATAAAAAATAAATATATAACATATTTTTGTAACACTCAAAGACTAATCATACTTCCTTTTAAACAATGAAGGAAACTGAAAATACTAGCTTGTTACAATAAGTCAGTATTTTCAGAGAAAAATATTTCAACCCAGAAAGATATTTAAAATTAAAATTTTAAACAAAACTTCAATTGAATTTATAATAAAAGTGATTTTCCTTAAGACTTGTAAATAAATCAAAATTAGTTTAAGAAAAATTTTTGAAAACTTATCTTTTTCTATGCTTTAGATAACCTTTGAACAAACTTTAAGAAATTTTTGACAAAACTATTTTTTAATTGAATGGATTTTTGAAAAAAATCAATTACCTTATCTGATAGGGACTGTGCTATTTTTATGCCATCTATAGTGAAACATTTTTCTAATAAAATACATTACAGCATTGTCAGCATGACAGGTAATAAACATTCTTTTCTACTGTAGGTACAAGGCCCAAAATTATGGGGAAGGGTGCCAGTCAATTAGATCGACCCCAGTACACAACTGGTACTTAATTTATCAACCCCGAAAGGAAGAAAGAAAAAGTCGACCTCAGTGGAATTTGAATACAGACGAAATACCACTAAGCAATTTGCCCGGCGTGCTATCGTTTCTGCCAGCTTGCTGCCTTAATGAACCTATTTAATGCGGGGGAATATTAAAGAGCTAGCTACAGATAATAATATATTCATTTAGTGTTATCCAAATAGTGTATCTCACTAGGATAGATTGAAGTTTGAGTGCCAGCATGAAATAGTAATCCAATGAAAAAGTACAGAAGCAAAAACAAAAAACTAAACTAAACAGCACTACAACAGAAAGTTTTTAGTTTTATACTATAAAGTAAAAATGGAGATTGAAGAGATAAAAAAAAAATATTTTGTACGAGAAATTGGTTTTCAGAGAAGATTCACCTTTTTGCTATGCAAGTCTTGACTGAAAAATGTTTCTCCTTTCTTTCCCAAAATTGTTCTTTACCCCACCCCTCTCTCTTTCCTGTCAAAAGACTACTGCCTGAAATGTTGAATTCACTTCATTTCTTCTTTGCAGCATAAACATTAAAACTATTTACAGTTCACTCTTTTTTTTTTTGTTCCAAAGACTTTAACTAGAAATATATATGCAATGAGGGAAAGCAATATTAATTAGTGACTAATGCTACTTTCATTTTTGCAGCAACTATAAGGGAAACCCTGGACACTGCATGAATTAGTGATGAAAGGATCACTAAGTTATTATGCAAGAACACATTTTTTTGGTGTAGGAAAATAGAACTATTTAGAAATTAAATAGCATTATAAACACCTAAATTAGAAGGCAATTTTAACCAAAATTATAAACATCTAAATTAGAAGATAATTTCACATTTAATTTTAACCTAAATTGTAAACACCTAAATTGGAAGATAATTTTACATTAAATTTACTGAGCACCCACTTATCTTTAATAAAAATAGAAGTGAAATATGAGCCCAGGAGCTATAATCAGTGGCTTTATATCTATGTAATGAAAATTCATTAGGTTTAAAATAATCATAATATATAGTACTGACCATTGTTTGATCTAATATACTGTTGGTATTGATTCCACTATGCAAGTGACATAGGATTGTGGCAAAATTGAGCAAGAAGTGCGGGACCAGTTCTTTACTCTTTAACCCTTTTGATACCAACCCGGCTGAAACCGCCTCTGGCTCTGTAGTACAAATGTCTTGTTTTCAAAAGTTCCGGATTAAAATCTTCCACCAAACGTTAATCACAATTTATATTCCTAACACTAGCTTAATGATGATAAAGTTATTTCACTAAATTCTTCGTTATATTTAAAATTAAGTGAAAGAAACACAGAGCATCTCAACAGAAATATGGGAGCAAAAGGGTTAAGCCAGTAATTTCCAGTCATAAACTATAACCTAGACAAGAATGAGTTCTACAAATGATTGTCTGAAGCCTTCCTGATGATCCAATGTACCATCTACGGTTTTACAGACAGAATGTTTACATTTCATTCATGCTGCATCATTGAATGATTATAATGCTTACAATGGAATTTGAATACACTATTAGAGAGATGGCCTCTAATACCAACATCAGATAAATTTTATTTAAATAAAACATTTAGGTTTAATTTTAAGACTGATTTTGTTTTCCTATTTCTTTTTACCACAGACTTTAAAAATAACTAAATAATTCAATCATTAAAAAGTTATTTTCAACTGATTTGCTTCTCTTCCTAATGGAGAAGAGTTTCGCCTCAAAAATTCTGTACTAACCATCTTACCCAAATCCTTTCTTCCCATAATACATTCTTCTGGATCTCTGCCACACAAGAGTTTCTTCAATCTTCTAACAGGCAAAAGTTTAAACGAAATATTAATTGAAATTCCCTTTAGATTAACAGAACATTCCATTTGTAATTGGTACAACCACTTAAATGATATGTACAAGCATTGATAACTTATAAAGATAGAGATAGCCAAGTTCCAGAAAACAACAATTTTAGGGTCTATAAACATTGTTAGGACATTTTCACATAATAGTTATTAGCTTTAAACGTTTTTATGCCTGTTTTCCAAAAGATACTTAATATTTTGTGAGGTAGTAAAGGAAACTCTAGAAATATTTCTCAAACCATGAATAATATATTTTCTATAAACTAAAAATAAAGTACTTACCAGTTCAGTTAATATGTCCGATACTTTAGATGCAGCTTGACATAATTGTCTATATTCATCAAAAAGGAGAAAAACAAAATCCCTTGCTTCATTAGGACACCTGTATTCAATATCTAATTGTTCTAACAACTTTTCTCTTTTTTCTATCACAAATTCTTTAGCCTGCGATTCTAACCGCATAAATAGTTGGTGTGTATCTCTTGTATATAACCTGTAAATGAAGAATAAAAAATATTTATAAACTCTGAACATTAATCATCATGAAATCAGTATTATTTTTATATATTGAAATAATATTGATAAATGACCCCCATATTTTTTTCATTCCAAAACAAAAGGGTCTTCTCTGCAAGCATTTCTAACATTTTGCACACAGTATTCAATAACTCAAAATATGAATACAAGTCAAACTGATGAGAATTAAGTCATCTTGTCCAGTTCATGATATCAGATTGGATCTTGAATCAATCTGATAAGAAATACAGTCAAATCAGATCTTATATCAATATCTGATCCTCACCTATAAGGTATCTACCACTGGTAACACAGCTGGACGACAATCTGTGTCAGATGTGTTTTCACCAAGTGTGTTAAACTTTTATTCATTTTGCAGATTCCCTGGTTAGAGCCAACTCATCCTTGGTGAACTCTAACATGAGTACATGACATCACAAACACCACTTTTAAGCAGCAATAGTACCAGCAATGACCCAATGAGGGAGCCTCTGTTTAGTTGCTAGAACTACTAAAAGTCAAATTTCCCTCAAACCACACCTTGTTGTCATTAAAAAAATGGACATAGTGGATAATGTAATTTATAATACAACATATCATCATTGTCGTCATTTAACATCCGCTTTCATTGCTGGCATGGGTTGGACGGTTTGATTGAGAACGGGCAAGCTGGGAGGCTGCACCAGGCTCCAATCTGATTTGGTAAGGTTTCTACAGCTGGATGCCTTTTCTGATGCCAACCACTCCAAGAATGTAGTGGGTGCTTTTTATGTGCCACCAACATCAGAACCAGTCAGGCAGCACTGGCATCAGCCACGCTTGGATGGTGCTTTTTACGTGCCACTGCAAAAGAAAAAAGTGGGATGGTCACAGCTGAATTGTCTTATACACTGGCTTAATAAGGGCTGAGCAAAGATGAAACAGCAATAAGCAATTAAGTGCAGTGTTGCTAATGATACTGACCACATGACCACAAATTCAAATACTATTATTGTGTTATGTCTCTGAGCAAAACATTTTACTTTCTTTTATTTACTTGACTGTGAACCACAAACGAGTTTAACTTTGACTTCTCAACTGAATGGTTGGCTAGCACCAGCAATATGAAAAACATCCAGTTTTAAAAACTATTGTTCCAACAAATATCACATATCATACATGTAGGCATGGAAAATGAATACCAATTAGTAGAAGAATAAAGCACATTCTTCGAAACTGTTCACACAACAAACAAAAATACCAAAACTTTACAGTATGAGATTATTTTTATGTATACTCTGTACACTAGAGGAGCAATAAATAAGTATAAAGTACTCAATTCCTGGCTTCTGGATTTGCCAAGATCCCAGCATCCAGATGTCAAAATTAAAAGAATCATATTACCAAGCCAAAAGCTTTATATTAGTACAAAACTTCCCCTAACAGAATTACTGATAGTTGATAATATAAACTAGAGCAATGGTTAGATGTCAAGTTACATAATCATTCATGCTACAGATGAAGAGTTGAAATAATCACAATTTTTGCCAGACCATTAATAATAAAGGGTTAATTGTGGTTTCTACAAAGAGTGTGCTGTCTTGGCTAACATCTTTAAGGTTTTGCCGGCCTCTTCTCAGGAAACTGAAATATATGATTAACTGGTAAGACCGGTCTTCTGGTTTGATTTTTCCAAGTACTTCTGCAACCCTCTCACAAATTAATCACACAAAATCATGTACAAAATCTGGGAAACTGAAACAGTTCCACAAGATTAGAAGGATGCTGTCATACTGTATTTTTTCTCAAAAAAGGTGATCATATAGATCATATATATGCAGTAATTACAAATGTATCATCTGATTAACACTACCACTAATGTTTTTGCAGTGATTCTTCTCAACCATTTCAATATAACACTTGCTCATTGCACCAGATCAAATTAATGTGGATTCTGCCTAGACAAAGGCTATATAGGCCAGCTGTTTATGTCCTGACAACTTAAGCAAAGACATGCTTACAGTCAGCTGATAGTTACCACTTTTTAAAATTTATTTTGCTGCTTTTAAATTCTAAAGATCAACTTAAAATGAATTCCACCCTAGCTGCTGAACCTGATAAGGCTTCACTTTGAATACATTCACACCAAAGTCAGAGATTACATAAAAGGAGGGACTGATTTGTTTGAAGCAACATACATCAGGAATGTATCCTATCTTCCACTCTGTCTAACAATGCAATCAACTATTTTATAGCAACATGTTGTTCAAATATAGTAGTGTTAAACCCAGAGCCCAGACCAAAATTATAGATATCAATTATGTTGAAGGTGTAGCACTACTTGCTGCACTCTAAAATGAACTACAATTTGTCTGAAAGAGATGGACACGTGTACAATCAATCAATCATTAAATTATAACTGCATAACATCATAAAACTTCTTTAAACAAATTTGAAAAAATAGAAACCCTGAGAAATATTAGGATCAATAAGATTTGTTCTGTAGAAACAACAAAATACGTTGATACAGATACATGTTATTGTGATTTTCTATTATCAATACCCTTTACCCCATAAGGATACCATTCATATAATGGCAAATTCTACAATTTACTTTCAGATACTTTCTAGGCCAACCTTAGTTCATTCTCAATAGTGATCATTGACCTCCTCCTTTGATACATACTCTAGTCTAGTTAAATCAGGTGTCAACAGATAGAAGTTCAGAAAATATTCCCAGCTGTTCATTAACTATCATTTGTCCCAGTTTTTTAAAAGCATGGTAACAAAAAACTAGTGTAGACACAAAGAGAAATGAACACTGAGGAGGAATTGAATCCAATGATCAATAATGTTAAAAGAAACTGAATTGAAAAATTCAACTATTTAGATGTGGACTGCATTTGTATTTTTGAAGAGTATAGTTGTCTGCCCCTACTTTATATAGATACAGAGTGATTTTGTTTTAGAAGACAGCCAACTGATCCCAGTGAACTGAAGTTTTTCAACTCCTATTACATAGGAGACCTTATTGTATGTGCTTTCGGCTAAGCTGGTCTCCCTATTGTTTACTGGCTTTCAGAAAATGGAAAACTGATTTTTGCAGATGAAGCTGTCTCTCTCAGCTACCAACTCACTCTTCCCATTCAGTCTACAACCTTAATGTAAGTCCAATGAAAAGTAGGTCTGCTGAATCTTGAAATGCTCGAAACAGATGCATGCCAAGATAATTAAGCTTAGATGAGTCTTGGAAAACACAACATTAACATCTCTGCATATGCTCCTCAAATGGGACTGAAAGATGAACAAAAGGACCAAGTTTCACAATCCCCTTTGGTAGATTACCTCAATGATGGATGACAGTAACCTTATCTCTATGACTGGTGACTTCATAAAACTTGATGAGTAATCTGATGGATTCCGTGGTATACATAGAAGCTATGGCTCTGGTCCTAGAAATGAGGAAGGAACAAGGCTCTTGGAGTTCTGTGATACAAATGAAATGCTGTTCTACAATGCTAACTTCAAGAAACCAACCAGTGCACTGATCACCTATCAATTTGGTGAACACACAAGCCAGATTGACTGTTTTCTCACCAGAGAACAGGATAGACAGATGCATGTGAATGCAAAATCCTTCTCAGGCACAAAATGTACAGCCCAACATAGTTTCCCAGGAAGTGACTTCTGACTTAGATCTAAAGGGACTCAAAAACACAAACCAGTTGTTTTAACATGTAGTTTTCCATGTTTGCTTGCATCAAACAAAATAGGCAAATTTTATACAACCAGACGCCCTTCCGGTGACAACATTCACCTGTTTCTAACTAAAGTAATATTACCCCAAGACTGGTCATGTTTCCACAGAAAATTGAAATAAAATAACACTATTTGTATGATGATAACACTCATTTACAACTATTGTGCAATGTTAAGACAAGGAGACAAGCACATACACACAGATAGCAGGCTTCTTTCAGTTTCCATCTCCCAAGGTTTTGGTCCATCCAGGGTTATAGAAGACACTTGCCCTACATAGTGCTCAGTGGGACTGAAACCATGTGGTCAGAAAGCAAATTTCTTAACTATTGGAAACTGAAAATTGCCTACAAACCTCCTGCGTATATCGAGCGAGTGAGTGAGAGTGTCTGTGTGTGAATGCCTACATTCTGTGCTTTGTATGAAGGAGAGTAGAACCACAAAGCTCCAGATTGACATTTCCTTGTAGCTTTGCACTTCTGAAAATGAGTGGAATGAAAATTCTCTTGAAAAATAGGTGGTTAGTGACAGGAAGGGCATCCAGCAGCAAAAAGCCTAAATATGTATTCATTGAACCCATGCTCACATGGAAAATTGGACATAAAATGAATAAACAAACTCACAGAGTGCTCAACAAGATAAAAGTGAAGAGTATTAAATGTGCTAGATCTTTGGGTTATATTCTGCTCCCCTATGTGCTGAAGACAGCTTCAGTTGACCATCTATAATTTGATGTGATCTATACAACACTGATTATATCACTTAAAATGTTGAAGAAAAGAATAAAACTATTGAAACTCAACAGTATTTCTGAAAACCTAACAGATAAATGAAAACCATTCTCAATCCCTCTCAAGTTAGTCCTAAGGTCATTTGTCTTATTTAAACTATGATAAAATCTCATTGAACTTTCAGTCTCAAATTGTTGTTTTGCACATCATTTCTAAGTCTTCACAATAAGTAGCATCTTTATGTACTGGCTAGAAACTATTAGTATTAAGGGATGTAATTAAAAGTAAAATATCTATTCATCAGAAAATATGATCAGAAAAATCCTTTAGCTTTCCCTAGAGCTGGAAAAATAAAAATCAAAGATACACAAAAAGTTATATATATGCAAATGTACAAATGGACAACATATTTCCTTACCTTCTTTCCAGACATGTAACACAGGAACAAACCAAACCATTAGAATTTGAATCATTATTTGATGAAGAATTCATTTCTTTTAGAATTGGTAAAGATTTTGAATTTATATGCTTGAAAAAAAAAAAAAAATTGTTTCACTTATGAAGCAAAATAAAACAAAGGCATTTCTTTCAAAAAGTTCACAGGAAAAATTATTTAATTACTTTCAATTGATGCGACAAGAAACTTAATGTTCATTTAAAATCATCTGCATCTCAGTTTTAAGAATAGCCAAAGGCTGCTGAAAAAGCTTAAAATATTGATAAGTCTTGTAAGCTTTAAAAAATCCCCATTATATCACAGACTAACTCAGAAGAGAAACATTTCCATGAAATTAGTTCCTTTGTGGCTTTCAGCTTACATCTTTAGATTTGTGACTACTCATTGATACAAGACATGCAATGTACAGCATCATATATTAAACATTTTGAAAACTATTTTCGCTATTAAAATCCAAATATTTGAATGAATTGACCTATTGTATGCATTACTAAATATCAACTAGTAAACAAGGCAGTAAAAATAATGTCCCTTGCTTAATGAACAACAATGGCATAACTCGTGTAGATCCTTAACATGAACCAATAAATTCTTACCCACTATATTTGAAAAGTGAGAAAGAAATTGCTAACATACCAACTGGTAAAAGATCCAACACAAAAATCAAGGTGAGATAAAGGGATAGGCATCAACAAGTAGCCTTTTATGAAGACAAAAAAGGGGAAAAAATCATTTTGTGTGCTATTGAATAATCCATACTCATTCAAAAGCAAACATAAAATAATTTTTTACCACCCAAACCCATATTTATTTTTTCTTTATCTTCATTTTTAACAAAGAGCTTCTTGCTGAAAACATTGATACCTTTCCCCTCACAACATAATACACCAACTTTATTTAATTTGTTTTTAATCAACAACCAGTTAACTCTGATACTGCACTTCAGGAATTGGTTGTCCCATTTTTTAAGTTTACATACAATACTAGTTTCAGAAGTAACATAACTTCCCTCAAGATTACTGATTTAGAGAAGATATTAAATATAACCATTTTTATCACCAGAAAAATGGTTGATCACATCAATTATCTTTTACATTTTTACATATTTGTAATGAAAACAATTTCTAACAAGCTCAAAGTCAGAAACTTATTATAGGCGATTATTTCTATAACTTCAGTGAGAACATATTTACTAAATTTTTGTTAATATCAATGATAATTTAATTTACAATAAATTTCGTGATTGAAAAAGAAAATGTGTGTGTGTGTGTGTGCATGTGTGCGTGCGTGCGTGTTAGAAATTTTCAGCAAATATGAATAGTTGACTAAATTGTTTTGACAGCTTTTATAATGCTAACTATTTAACTATGAATTGAATATGTCACTTATTTTTTCAGTATAAAAAAATGCTACATATACCAAACACAAATGTCATTAGCAATAAATGAAAAAATGCAATCTGTGGTTTAAAATTCAGTCTCACAAAATAAGAGATTTAAAAATAAATACCTTTGAAGAATGGTTAATAGCTTCCTGATGCTTTGCAACTTTTTCACTATCTGCAAAACACAATTAATTAATAGCATTAGGTACTATGCATCATTAAACACAAAACCAAACCTATATAACAGGAATAATCTGACAGATTAATTAATAGGAAAAATTTTAATGACATGGTGGATTGACTGAATATATGAAACAAAGTTGTAGGAATAAAATGAAGACAACTTACAAAATAAAACTAAACATTTTGTAATTCTAGGCTTAAGGGTTTCAGTGGATTAAAAAAAAAACTGCATGTAAAATTAAATACCTAAGATACACAGATACTATCAAGCCAACAAAGGAGACCTTTATGTACTTAAGAGGACTGCTAGAAATAGTAATTATATCTCCTTCAAATTACACACTTCTGTCCTAAAAGAAACACTAGACAATGTAGTACAGGTATATTAAAAATGAGGTCATGGGATGGAGTGCCTTTGAACATAGGTCAGCTCAATCAGAGATGATCTGAGCTAAACACACAATACAATATAAAAACTAGGGGGGAAATTGTTATATAGTTTAGTTCCTGTAATATTACTCATTATTAATAAAATAATTACTAAATTGAATCTTCTTTCTCTTTTTAATAAATGAAAAGATGGCCAGTATTTTACCAGTGTTTCAAAACTATTAATATTTTATTACTGCTTCAGCATAGGAAGGAAAGTGCCAATACTTATCGTAAGCCTTTTCAGAATTGATGCAATAAATGTTCATCTTGAACTTCTGAAAGTCAACAGCTGTAGATAAAATGCTAGCAAGGAAGGACTTCCAGACAGTTACAACAATGAGGAGGAACGTTGAATAAAGTTATGTGGAAGGTGAGAAAGGATGAAAGGAGAAACAAGTACATTGTCTCTCCTGAATAGACCAAGATAGAGATAATATGGAGTTAATTCAGAATAGACGTCATTGTTATAGCAATACAACAGTTAACAAGAAGCCAAATGGGATTTTTTGGATATTGGCTAGAATACTTGTGCTTTAGTTGTCCCAATATGTGACATCAGGGTTGAAGTATCTTCTGGCCCTGAAGAGGAAGCCTCGTCATTATGACAGTATATATTTACAGCCATCAGAGATTGTAAAATGTAACACTTCTAGCAGTTTTCAGGATCTAAGTTGTATGTTGTTCATGTATAGAGTTGTATGTTGTTCATGTATAGAGAGTAGTATTTGTGATTTTAAAGAAGAACTGGTTGCCATATCTTCTTGAAAAATATTTTTGAGGTCTTGGAAACAGTGCAAACTTGGTATGTGTAGGTTACATTTGGATGATGCTTGTGTATAAGATTAAGGAGGAGTGAAAGGTAGTATCATCTGCATATGATTATGTATGATAGATGTAATAGTAAGCAAGTTATCCATAATCAGATGGGAGATATAATCAAAACTTGAGGATACACCAAAGAGGAAAGTACATAGGTAAGGAAAAGTCTCTTATCATTTGGAACTTTCCTCTAAGACAGCTACATTGCAAGACAAGATCAGGGATGGGTGGGTGTATTTAAAAGTTACTCATGCTAGAAACTGTTCAGAACTGATGTCAAGGAATAAATTATGTTTTGACCAAGTCAAAGACTTTATTCATGTTGAAGAAAGAATATTACTGTCACCAAAGTCTTCAAGAGCAAGTTCTGCTAAACATAACTCCAAGGAAACTGTACTGGTGGTCACCGAGATGAGACAGAAGTTGAAAGTAATGGAAGTAATTGTGGTAGTGCACGTGAGATTGACAGGATAGTGTTTAGCAGAGTTAGAGAGGCTGCTTTTCTTAGGAATAGATATGTTTATATAGATTGAAATATATGCAATGAGAGAATAAGGAGTTTGATGAGGATAGTAACTAGTTCTAGAGTGTATTATTTGAGCTTAATGAAAGAAACTGTCAAGATTTGTCAGCTTATTTGGTTAAATTGTTTAGAGGTTTTTCCATGTGACAGTTGGATATGTTGGAGAGAGGAACTGGGTAGGAAAGTTTGCAAGGAGATTTGATATGCATGAACATTATAAATTTGAAAGAAAAACAGAAATTGAGTAATTAGATCAGCAGGAGTAACGCTTAACAGAAGGGCACATAAATTTTTGCAGAAAATCCTCTTACCAAAGGATCAGGACAGTTTGAGAGAAATAAGAGCTTGGAAGCCATGTGATAAACAAAAGTACTCTTTGCTTTCTTAGGTTCATTTGCACACATTGTAATGATTGCTGACTTCTTCCAGGTGTCATAGGCAATAGTCTTTATTTCTATAGCTGCAATACTGCTGTTAGTGAACTGTACTTGTGTGGAGAGTATGGAATGGCATATGTATGTATGTATGTATGTATAATATATATAATATTATTGTTCTTTCTTATGAAATATATAGACTGCTTAAGAAGTGCTCGGGTCGAACCCGACACAAATGAAAAGAATTGAGACATAAACTCAAATTAGGCAATCAACTTTTTATACATAATCATACAGTTATAAATTCGACTTAAAACACACACACATATATATATATATATATATATATATATATATATATATATATATAAATACATGTAAATAAAACCCATGTGGGATATAAATGGAAAGAAGTGTGAGAAAAAGAACTGATAAAACCTCTTTACGTACTAAAATTAAGAGCGGTTAAGAGCTTCAATTAAAAGATCCATAGAATTTAATGTTTTTTTTTTTTTAAATATATAAACGGTATATAAGGTATATAATACAATTTGAGGAAGTCCACTTTGTATGGCTGTTTCCAGAGTTCATGTCCTGGTAGAAAAATTAACAGAAATCTTACAAACCATGTGGACAATGTCCCCTTCATTAGGAAAGGCATCCCCATAAAATCACATTCTTGACAATTTTTGGTTTTATTTTTAATTACCCACCATGGGCCAACAAAAAGGGGATGATACAAAACACAGATCGATAAAAACAGATGAGATTTATTTTTTAAAATGGTCATTTTTAAAAAATTAAGAAAAATATAAAGTATGTTTTAGAAACAAAAGGACAATAAAATGAAGTGGTGGACGGGTTCATCTCCGACCCCACAACCTCTGTTCCACCACGGAGACCATTATTTACACTTACGTCTGGTCATTTATATCCAGCAATCATGCCACTTCCTTCCATCTTTTGTTATATGTCATAGACAACAGACATCTCCAGCCATATTTTCCTTTTGAGATGGAAAATAAAGAATGCTACCAAATCCCAGCTGGAGATGAAGACAACTGTCTCTACTTTTTTCATATGAGACTTCCATACTGCCTCTTTCTCCATAGCAATTATGAGAAAACAAACCTTTTCGTCTTTGTTAAAGGAAACAGCGCAGTAATCTTAATGATTGATTCGGACGACAGCTGTACTCCTCTTAGAAGGGACAGCAGCTGTTCGAAATAAACACACAATTCCGAAATTTTCAGACATTGCACAAAAGTGTGCAGGAGAGTTTCTCTGTCCAGCTCACATCTTGGACAAGTGGGTCTTGACTGACCTCCAGGCCTTGCAAGTTTATCACAAACAGGCAAGGCTTCTCTGTAACACTTACACACCAAGGACTTTAGGAAATTATCCAAGGACCCTGGCTAGAATGTTCATCAGAACAAGCCAGCTAGTTGATCATCATCAAGACCAAGGGCATCTCCTAGGGTGTCATCACATTTTGCCTCTACCAACCCTCTATAAAACGACAAAGTTGAACCCTGACCACCAGTGCCACCTGTGCGAGAGGAGAGAAGGGCTTAGCTGCATTCAGCCTGCCAAGCCTCCACTTTCGGTCTACACTTAATCCAAGATTTCAGTCCACTAAAACTAGTGAACTTGGGGGGGGGGGGGGGGGGGGGGGAAAGAAATCGCCTTGTCGAATGGAGACCACACCTGTTCACCATCCAGATAAAGCCAGAGATGCCTCAACACATGTCTGTGCATCATTAGCCATGGCATCCCTAACCCACCTTTTAGGAGATAGACCCATAGGAATGAATAATACAGGTGAACACTATAGGATGCACTGGGATACCTTGGCACTATCACTGTGTCGTGGCAGACCCAAAGTATATTTCAAGATTAAAGGATTATGAGGATGTTGAGTGCTGGGTCAAGAAAATTGACACCAACACGATACCAGAGTGGGTAAGCCATTATAAGCTTCTGAGTGACTTTAATAGACATTTTTCGACATTATGGAAATTAACGGTTTTTAAATATTGTTTAAAAAGAGAAAAAATGTTATAACTAATAGGTTAAATGAAGTCGCTTGGAGGTGGGGGGTTCGAGCAGCTTCATTTCATTTGTCATTTTTTCATCTATTTATTTTATTCGTCCTTTCCATCTGTTTTTTTTCTCCCCACATTATGTTAGCTCCTTGTGGGTAATAAAAAAATAAACCAAAAATTGTTAAGAATGTGATTTTATGCGGATGCCTTTCCTGATGAAGGGGACGTTGTCCACATGGTTTGTAAGATTTCTATTAATTTTTCAACCAGGACATGAACTCTGGAAACAGTCACAGAAAGTGGACTTCCTCGAATTGTATTAATATACCTTATATACCATTTATATATTTAAAAAAAAAAAAACACATTGAATTGTATGAATCTTTTAATCTTAACTGTTCTTAACTTTAGTATGAAAAAAATGTTTATCAGTTCTTTTTCTCACACTTCTTTCCCTATATATATATATATATATATATATATATATATATATATATGCATTTTAAGTCGAATTTATAACTGCATGATTATGTATAAAAGGTTGATTGCCTAATTTGAGTTTATATAATTCATTCATATATATATATATATATATATATATATATATATATATATATATATATATATAAGGATAGCATTATGATCCATCTAACAATCTTGGATAAATCTTGGTTCAGAGGAACTATATTTGTTACCAAGGCTAATCTGCATACAACAGGCAAACCCCAACCCTACTTCTCAAGGAGTTGAAGTACCAGATGGTTTCTGAGTAACAGTTATTGTGGAGTAGAAATGCACTGATTAAGCATGGTCAGATCTGTTGTTAGAAATAGCAGTTATATTTCAAACTACCCAATTGTTTTTTAAAGGAAGACATAGAGAATGATACAGCCACTAATAAACAGAATATGGAATACTTCTACTCAATCAGGACTGACCTGGGATTAATGACAATTTCAAAGAGTGACAGAGAAAAGGTGAGGTGAGATAGATATCAGTAATGCAGGAAGAGGAATATTCAAATAAATGATGAAAATTGATGAAGTTTAGAAAGCAAAGAAGACAAAATTTAGAATGCAAAAGCTTGAAAGAAATGAAGCCAGCATGCTCTGCTGTATGTTGCAATGTCAGCATGCATGTATGACAAATGGTAAAGGTTTTGAGAGAAAAATTGGGTATAAGAAGCATCAGTTATAGCATGCAAGAGCAGAGACTGTGCTGATATGGTCATGACCTGTGAAAGAACACTCAGGACAAAGTGTAAGAAGGACAAAGTTGTAAGAAATGGTCTTCTAATACTGAGTCTCACAGAAGAGATGACAAAAAAAAAAAACCAAGACAATTAGTAATTTGCTGTGCTTGAGAAGACCTGCCCAGTTAAGTAAAATCTATGACAAAGACATATCCCTTGTGACCATGTCCCCCCACCATTCTCACCATTGCATTATTTCTCCACCCCACCCCCCATTCTCCCTCATGTACCAACATGCACAAGTATGCTCCTGTTGAATCCCCTCAACATATCCTCCCAATAACCCCCTGCTACCTGTGTCAATTCATTACATTCCCTCAGCCAACTCACTCTTTCACAATCTTGTAAACTCACCCACCCACTCACCCTCTCTAATTCCCAAACCACTTCACTATATATACCTTCTTGTAACTTGGGTGCATTGCCCCTGCCCCCTCCCTGTCACATCTTCGCCATTTTCTCTCTCCTGAGGTAACCATGTTTCTCATCTAATGCAAAATACCATTTTGTCCTTCAATACTCCCCATACACACACACACACACACAGTTGAGAGGTCATGTCCTGCAAATTACTTAGTGACCTCACTGCTGCTGGTGCCATGTAAAAAGCACCCAGTACACACTGTAAAGTGGTTGATGTTAAGGACAGCCAGTTGTAAAAGCCATGCCAAAGCAGACAGCAGAGCTTGGTGCAGTCTTCTGACTTGCTAGTTCCTGTCAAACCATCCAACTCATGCCAGCACAGAAAACATTAAATGATGATAATGACAATAATGAGTATCTTGGAAGTATTTATTCAGTTGAGAAAGATGACCAGGATATGGATTTTACATAAGCTTGTGAAGACCTGTCAAGCCAAGTGAGGTCGTAGTTGTGGGTATCTGTGCCAGTGACTCATAAAAAGCATCGTTCGAGCGTTGGGTCTCATGGAGGCAGTGACTGGTGACTGATATACTGTGCTTGTGAAGACCTGTCAAGCCAAGTGAGATCATAGTCAGGGCTGATGCCAGTGCTGTGTCGGTGGCACGTAAAAAGCACCCACTACACTCTTGGAATGACTGGTGTTTTAGGAAGGGCATCCAGCCATAGAAATCATGCCAAATCAGATTGGAACATGGGGCAACTCCCCAGCTTACCAGTTTTCAGTCAAATCGTCCAACCCATACCAAGCGGATGTTAAATGATGATGATGATGATGATGGACATCACATTCAGAAAAGAGTTGGAATACAGAGTTATGTGTCAATTATCTCTATTTAAGGATATTTATACAAGGGGTTCAAACAGAAATAAAAATGATGAAAAGAATGTGTGATATTAATGATACACCATATGAACAATTATGAAGTCAAACTGCTGGACCAGGGACCACATGCTGAAATCTTATAACTGTCATTGTTTGTGACCCTCAACAGACACAATGTTGTTCATTTTAGCTTTTAAACTGTCTAGATAATAAGAATATTATCCAGAATTGAAACAAATTGCTTCAACAATGTGTAAATGTTCAATTTTCTAAGACCACTTCATGTTATCCAACAGAGACAAATTGATATAAAATTAAACAAATAGATGATGTTTAAATATAAAATATCCTAATAATAAACTATTTGCAAGATGATTGTTTAACCAGAAAATAAACAGAGTAGGGGGGCAAACGAGATAAGGTACAGTCAATCCACTTTGATGCAAAAATGGTAGAATTTAGAGTCCCCATAGTTTCTCATTCAGAATAAGAGACATATTTAAAACATTCATTTATTTGAAAATCTATCATTTAACAATTTTATTATTTCTTAAAACAATATGACTGAAATGCACAGACCTGTCTTACAATATGTACAAGCCTGTCTTACTACATTCAGTTGTATAATATAATAAAGGTATTCTGACAGTAAACAAGATAGATGTTCTACTACATTAACATATGAAGCAACCTAGAAATTCGATCATAGATATGGAATAGAATTAGTGTTAATATTGAGTAGCCACTGTCAATTTTGCTTCTGTGGAACTATAAACTGAGGTAGTTGACCAGATATTTCAAAGCAACCCACACATTGTTTTCAGGATGTACCAAGCCCCCATCTATTATGAGACCATGATTATACTATACTATACTATACAAAATGTAACCAGGTTGCTTACAAGAATGTATTTTTGACTGAAACCTCTTGTAAGTCAGAACAGAAATGAACAAGATGGACTGGTTGGAACACAAGTTTTGATTCCTTGTAACTGGCAGGAAGTGGCTAGTAACAAAGTACAGTTTCAAATACACAGCAGTGAAAATATATTCAATTCTGATCAGAATCAACTATATATATCTCTTAAAAACTAATACAAAACAAATATAAATCTTAAAATGGCTTCTACATTCATCAATAACTTCCTTAACTATTACTACTAGCATTCTTAAACAAGTGCTTAAATTTATACATATAGACAAACCTAACATACACAAATACCTTATTATTATGTGGTGTGCACAAGATCAAGAAGCAATATGTATATAATTTTATCTTTTAATCAGCAGAGAAAACTGCTCATGACTATTTATAAGGCCTCCAAGATAATGGGAAGAGGGAGGAGGTACCCTCAAGCCAAAATCTTAGTTCAAATGCTTCAACAAAGTGAACAATACTAAAGGAACATTCAGGGTGCCAGGTGATGGTGCTAAGCTGGCCAATGGATTAAGTCTACTCCCCAAATAGGCTATAACAGGATTAGAACTCAGAGTGTGAAGAACCAGAACAAAAACTACAAGGCATCCAGTCCAATGTTCTTACAGTTCACCAATCCACCAGCTTGATTGACATTTATTTTATCAACTTTAAAAGCATGAAAGATGAAGCTGACCTCAGCAGGATTTGAACTCAGAGTAAATATAAAGAAGGATTGCAATTATGACTGCATGTGCACACGCATGTGTGTGTGTACATGCATTGTTGAATGGCTAGAAAGTTCCTTTTGTAACTATTAGGTCCCCAGGTTCAATCCCACTGGATAACATCTTGGAAAGGTGCATTTATCATAAACATGGGTCGACTCATGCCTAATGAAGAAACTTGCGTAGATGGAAACGAAATAGAAGTTGGATGGATAGCACCTGTAATTCAAATGTCCGGTCTTGTCGCACCTGTAACACACTAATACTACCTAAGAATTACAATAAGGGTGAATGTATATTTGGAATGCTCAGCCACTTAGCAAGCTAATTCAATGAGTAAGTAATTTTGCTGATCGAACAACTGGACACTCATGCATCAAAATCAACGAGATTCCATTTTGTGTGTGGGTGTATGAGTTTGTATTTTACAAGTACATAAGTGTCTGAAGATAAAGCATTTAGGTATAATGTTGTGCAATGGTTTCCAACCGTTTAACATAAAAGAGCTCATTTGAAGAAGCAAATTTAGATTTGAAATTATCAGAAAAAGCATATGCATATGTCATAAGATGTAAAGCATGAAAATAGTGCATGTTATCTACAAAAAGAAAAGATTTAGATTTGAGGAGATATTTTAAAAACTAAAATACAAGTTCTATTTTGAAAAGAATGATGGCAATTTTAATGAGAAACTTGAGACTGAACTGTCACAACAAGCTTGATAATGTCCCCTTGCATTAGTTACAAAACGATGCAGATGCAGGTCAGTAAAACTTGATCTAACCTTCGATTTCACTTATTTCATTTTTGAAAATGCTTGTGGACAAACATTTTCAAAGACGGCAAGATGTAATATGCCTGGTCAGAAACAAACACCATGGAGTAATACAACTGACCAAAATACAAATACAACATACCATAAAGCTTGATCAATGAGGAGTAACATGCCCCATCAGTGTAGTGTTGCATGCCTGAAAAGTATGGTGCTACATACACCTGATGAATGCCATATAACATATATTAGAAGCATGGTACAACCTTTTTTTTTTTTTTGCTTATGGTTATCACAATAGATTTTCTATAGAAATTGTAGCCAGCACTGATTTGTTTTCTCACATCCAAGTATGTCTAATGTAAGAAATCAGAGATGGCTACAATTTCTGTAGAAAATCTGTACAGATAACCTTAAAAAGTGATTTAATAGCATTACTAACATGGTATAGGACACAGTATTAGCTTATAAAGTCTTCAATATACTTGGTGGTATATTATGGTTGCATAACGAAATATGGTGTCCCTATGAGTAATTAGCTTTATTTTATTCTCAGATCAGCTCTGATCAAGAAGTCCTATGATCATAGCCATTCCTGTCATGACCATCCCAACCTTTTTACAAATGTAATGTATCTAAGACTACATTATCCAATGTGATATGGGGGAGATTTGGCTGTTAGTTCTAACAGGTCAAGCTAATGTAAGAAACCCCATATTATGTAAACAGCACTGAGTAACATGTGAGACCAGAATGGTGTGATATGTGAGCAGCCTCTTGTAATATATTGTGAAAATAGTGTAATACAGAATTTTCTGTTTGATGTACTGTGTAGGTCATGTGACTGAATTAGCAGAAATGTTTTGTACACCACCAAGAAGCTCATAAAAGTCTGAGTCTCCTATTTAGTTGGCAACAAGTCAAGAAATACAATTAAAATCTTGAAGACTTTGTCACTAATAGTCAAACATCTTATTTTCTTTGTTTCACTTTTTATATTTTGTTTTAATGGTAAACACACAATTATCCTAATTATCTCTTAATTAATTAAGAGTGGTAGTGAAACAATTAACATTATCCAGATCAGCTAAAAGCAAAACTATTTTTGGTGAGATACAAATATACAAAAAGTAATTTGAAGATATACTTGTCCAATAATGAAATAATAGAAGTTCTTCTATGATAATGGTAAATATTGCATGTCTGAGAATAAATGGAATTCTCTCTCTCTCACTCACTCACTCACTCACTCACTCACACACTCACACACTCACACACACACACACACACACACACACATACATACACACACATACACACACACACACACACACACACACACACACACAAACTAATGAAAAATTATATGCTAAAAGTTCTATAAATATCAATTAGTTTTTATCCACCAAGGTAGAAAGTAATATTTATTTGCAAATTTTAAAAACTTGGCTACTTAGCTCAATAAAAACACCCCTGAAACTTTTGATTGCATGAGCACACATGCAGAGAGTGTATGGATGCTTGTTTATGAGTGGAGGAGGGGGTATTGTAGGCTAATTCTACATATGTTGCCTGACAAGCAAACACAAGTGACTAAATCTTCAAGTTGCACCTAACGTATTTGGCTATTTGCCAAACTTCCACTATTTTCATTTACCCAACGTTGTCTCTTTTCTCTAACTTCTCACTAAAACAAGATAGTTTTCTATTCTACAATTAAACAATTATTCAAGAGAAATATGACTCACCAAAGTCTTATTCCAGCTGATGCCTTAATTAATACAGAATGATGGTTGTGTCATTATAGCACTGAACCTTTCAGGCAATGGTTACAAGTTTCAATTTAAACACTAATGTGGAGCAGCGCTCACAAAGAATAAATATTATATTAGCCCTTGCAAAATTAGTAGAAATTACACAATCCCCTCATTGTAGTTTGAAAATAAAACAAATTAATGGCTTCCCACATTGTTTCAGGTTAAGTCCTACCGCATGGCATCTTGGGTATATATCTTCTACTATAACTCTAAGCTGCCCAAAGCCTTGTAAGTGATTTTGAAAAAGAGAAACTTAAAGGCTTCAGAACCTATTGTCAAACAAAGGTGGTTTGAACAGAAAGTCATGTTGTGTGTTTGGTGGAATTTTGAGAGAGTGTAGCACTTTGAGCTTGTCCCAGACAATCATGCTGTGAACACTAACCTTTAGACTCAACAACTGCAGCAATTACATGAGGCTTTGAAAGCGCACTACCCAGTATTGGTCAATCAAAGACGCACACTGATTGTATGACAATGCCCCAGCACACACTGCCAACGAGACCAAGCACAAACTTGATGGTCTGAAAGCATTGCCAACCCAGCTTACAGTCCAAACCTTATGCCATCAGATTAGCACCTTTTCAGAACCATGACTCATTTCCTGCATGGACAGAGGTTCAACAATGTAGATATGATTGAAGGAGTTTTTTTTACCTCTAAACCAGCCAAATGGTATGAGCATGGAATTGAGCTTCTGGCACAACAATGGCAACAGACAATAGAATATGATGGCATATTTTTTGATGAATTAATGTTTTTCCATAATAATTTTTTCGACTATTAATTAAAACTTGAAATACAGAAAAATTTTTGACTCAACCTGGTATTTCTGTAGTTTGCACATTAAATGGCAAAGAGCTTGCCAACTCAGACGTAATGGACACTTTGGAGTGAAAAGAAAGTAAAAGAAGGTAGAGAGAAAACAACACGAGAGAGAGAGAGAAATAAAGTCATGTAACTGTCACAGACAATAACCTTACTTCTTGAGAAACACATCATCTGTACATGAAGTACAAAATACTGAATTGTTAAAGCTTCAAAAACTAGAATGAAAAACAATGAGCTGATATATCTCAAGAATCTTTAAAATGTACTATTAATTAGTTCATATACTCAAATAATATATACTTAATTGACCTTACGAGTCATAAGCCCAAATCTTGAAAATGAAAACTCTGAAAGCATGGTCATGCATAAAGTATTTTTACAAACTGATCTGTTACCTTAGTTTTGTCTTCTATAACAATTGTCCATGCAGCTTTAGCTAATTAATATCTCAGTTATCATTAGTAATGGTTCATTAATCCAAAGAAAATAAGTTTAAGGTGGAAGACTTAACTAGAAAATACTTATGTACAACACCAGCAATAACCTATATCAGTATGAAAAAGCAATAATCTACAACCAAACCATAAACAATAATACTAAAGTCCACTAATAGGTATAAAGTAGATATTCTCCTGTACTCTTTGTCAGTATCCTTTAATAATATTTGAACAAAAGCTTTGTATTTGTCAGAAGTGAAAAAATATTCCTTCACTTCTAAAATCTCAAAGGTTATTGAAACATTTGAAAGCAAATACTCCTTAATCATCTTGAGTCTTATTCACCTTCAATCCCCCAATAACCAAAACAGCCAGATAAACTGGAAACCTACTTTGTTACACCTCACACCTGGAGTTTCTCACCCACAATAACAGTTATGTTATAGCCTTGACATCAGTAAAGTGTTAAATTGTGTCTGAAACAAGAATCTCCTTACTATGTTATCAACCTATGGACTCCCATTTGTCTCATCTCTTGGAGTGGAAGTTTCTTATTTGATCATTCAATCACAATGTATCAAAAGAACTCTCTTCAATCCACATTCTAGTAACCTTGGCACACCTTAGAGTTCAGCTGTCTCTACTTCGTTGCTATTACCCCTAACCACAAACTAACTCCTAAGCAGACAATACCACAATCAAATCTTTCATACACATGCATCATCAACACAACCTAGACACACCATATCTACACTGGTATCCAGTAACACAACTGTCCAACATATTTTCTTGTACTTCAAATTTTCTTCCCAACTGCCAACTCTACCATTGTTTACATCTAAGTTGAAAATAATGGTGGCCAATACCAAAATATTTTGTATCTGCCTTTGTCTATTTTAGTGAAAATGGCAAAGAGTAACTAAGTTGGAAAAACTGTGAAAAGAAAGCATGTAACTAACAAAGCAACAGGAAAATGAAAAAAAATACAGTGAATGGGAATTGGAACACTATCATAAATCCTTCAACAGTTTATAACATTAAGTTTAACAAAGATACTGGTACTGTGGAGAACTGCAGGCTTTCATTTAGGTGTTTAGAAACTTTAAATATAGTAATCACTCGCCATATTGTGGTTCACCTATCGCGCCCTCAGTACATCACAGATATTTTGGCTAATATATGTAAATTTATATTGCGGACTCCTCAGTATATTGTGGGTTTCTGCAGCCAATAAGTATTTACATTTTTTTAAGATTTTAATTATTTTTGTGGTAAAATAAGCATTTTCACACCTTAAATTAATAAATAAAAATACAGTACTGCACAGTATAACACATTAATTAAAATATATTAAAAGAAAATATGTAGTGTACCATAGAGGAGTAAACAAAGACTGCACATACTGCATGGAAAATGGAACTTGGGAGGTGAGTGTGTGGTGGTGTTTTGCATTTATAATAAAATAAATATATACAAATTATGAAAATAATTTTAAAAAATATAAAGTATGGTACTGTTTCTACTTCGCAGATTTTCACCTGTTGCGGTGGGGTTCTGGAACATAACACCCGCAACAGTCAAGGGATTATTGTATAACACAGTATAAGTAAACTTAGTTTGTCTAGCAAAAAGAATTCAAAAGATACTGAGGTTGCTGAAAAATATACAGTATGTAACATATTTGACAACGTGGTTCTGTATTTATAACTATGCATTTTATAGAACGCACATTTTTAATTTTTTAAGACAGAGTTTCCAATATGATAGAGGAGTAAGACTACTGACGATAAGATCTTGAGTACAACCCTTGTGTTATACACCTGCAGCAGATTTGCAAGCTTGACTAACAATAGGTGCCATGCTTTCTATAGATTGTTAGCATTCAGCTATAAAAACAATTATGTGAGCATGAAAAAAAATTATTGTAGAAACACCAAAGGAAAAAGAAACACAACTCTAAAGAACTGGCACAGTTAAAACATAATGCATACATTCAATTGAACAGTTTCTAGTCAAGAATTTTATGGAAAGAATTAATGTTATATTCCTATGAGCCACCGTAAATCAAAATTGGTACTTAGCTCGTTTCTGAAGCTTAGCATCTAGTGCTTATGCACAAGAGGTGAAAAGAGGTGCATATAATAAAATGTACCTGTCAAACAAAAATTAAATGATACAGATCTGACTTTGCAACAAATCTATTGGGTATCCAAGTAACTTATCCATTTGGTAATTTCCCTCATATTACTTACATGCTCAAATTTTTACTACTCTACCACATCACTACTAGTTCTTTTAACCGTACCTTAACTCCACATTATAAATTTGAAAACACACATATTGTGTTAGTGTGCTGATACATCAAATCATCATTGGGGAACGTGAACTTATGTTATATGTACTGGCAGTGCATCACATTAGCCTGTTGATCATTTTTTCACCTACAAGATAATAAAGTGAAGGGGGAATGAACACATTTTCCTTAAAGAGATAATAGTGATTAAAGTGATTATGTGTATCCTACCCAAATACTACAGACATAGAAAAAGAGATGCAACAGCTGATTATGATGGAAAACAAATCGAATTTCTGTATACTTCCAAATTACTCATAAAATTATTAATAATCTTGTCTCTTTTAAAGAGATAAATATTCCCACTAACTTTTTAGTGTTGTCTAAGACTTGTTTGGCTTGTTCATAAATTTGGTGGTTATTTAGCACTAGAACTATTCTGATCAAGCTGTGACATCCTGTATTGTATTTATCTCAAACATAGTATGCATGTATGTATATATATATATTACATACATACATACTCTATTTTTAAGATAAGGTGGGATTTAGGGTAGGTAGCAACTACCTAGAGGTTATCTAACTGGTTCACTATAGATCATATTCATATCATCATACTTTGAAATAATAGCCTTTTCCACTTGATGCCTTCTCCTACAACTACCCACTCAACTATAAAGTTTTTTTGTTCAGTCAAAGAACAGGAATAAGTAAAACAGCCCTGTTCAAATGCACAAAACAATGACAACGTAAAGAAATAAAAAAACAATGACAACAATAAGATATGAACTCGTAACTCCTTGCCAGCATCTTAGCTATATTTTGTCTGATATTTTCCCCAATTCCAGTGGTTGTATGTTGTTAATAACAGAAAAATAGAAATATACTTTTTGAACACTAGAAACTACAGCAAATGAATTAAATGAGCCAACAAGGAAGTTTCTATGCAGCCACTCAAAATGCAAGAAATAGCAAACAAATCTATCTCAGTTCACATTATAATGGCTGGAAAAAAAAAGAAAAAAATCAGATAATTTAATCCTCAATGCCTCTAAAAAGATGGGATGATCACATTTGAAATGCCTTTTGTTACAAGAGATCAGAACTAACCTAAAGCTAAACAACAGGTAGATCAAAATCTTGCAAAAACAGTGGAGAAACAGATGTAAAGAAAACAAAGATAAAAAGGGAGATAAAAACAATAGGCATCATTCATAAAACTATTCTCACCTTCTTGAAATGACACTTCATCAAACAATGTTACTTACCAGATTTCATCCAATCAGCTTGAGGCAAAGACGCTTGCTTCTCACAACTACACAAAAGGCACTTATCCTTATCCATATAAGAATTTAGTCCCCTGTTACTTAGCAGCACCGGTAATGTCCGATTTTCCTTCTGGATTTCCTAAAAGCAAAACATAAATAAGTAATTTCAAATGAGTAAGAGAGTATGAATGAGAGGACGTGTGAGTGCATGAGTACACAGATCATGTCAGAGAGAGAGAGAGAGTGTGTGAGACAGAGAGTGTGAGAGAGAGTGTGAGAGAGAGTGTGAGAGAGTGTGTGAGAGAGTGGGAGAGAGAGAGAGTGTGAGAGAGAGAGTGTGTGAGAGTGTGAGAGAGAGTGTGAGAGAGAGTGTGAGAGAGAGAATATGTGTGTGAGTACATGCAAAAGGGAAAGTACATGAGAGAGTACATCTAAGAGAGCAAGTACAGGTGATAGAAAAAAAAAGAGAGAAAGAAAGAGAGAAGGAGAGAGAGGGTGCATGTGTGAAAATAAGCAAAAAAGAGTGATTGTAGGTATGTGTTAGAAACTAGCAGAGAAATGTGCAAAATTCTTCTAAAATTTTAGAACCTTGTGTAAGAACTCATTCACCTGAACCAACATTTGATTGAGGCTCTAAAATCATAAGAAATTTAACACGCATAAAGATTTTCATGCTATGCAAATTATATTACAATAATATAAAGCATTATACTAATACCTACAAAGTACTAGATTCTAATATCATTTAGAGAGTAATAATTTCTGTCTTAGACATAAGACCAGAATTTTGAGAAGAAAGAGGCACAGTCAATTAGATGGACCAAGTACTTTAATAGCATTTTATTTTATCAACCATGGAAGAATGAAAGGTAAAGTTGACTTCAACAGAATTTGAACTCAAAATGTAAGGAGCAGGAATAAATGCTGCAAAGTATTTTATCTGGTGCTCTAACAAGTCTGTCAGCCCTCTGTCATTATGTAAATTATTAATAATGATTCAATACAGGCATGAGAGGCCATAAATTTTGGTGGTGTGTACAGTTGATTATATCAACTGAAGTACTTCACTATCATCCCTAGAATGATGAAAGCAATGTCATCTTATTTGGCTCATCTGGAGTTCACTTTCTGGAATTATTTATTATAATACAAAATACATGTCTCCACAAGTAATATTTTAATCATCCTAATTTGAGAATAATTCAAAGCATTATTTCTTACAAATAAACATTCATATGTAGACACATGTATGCCAAAATACACAATTTCTGGAACAGAAAATAGATCTGTGTGTCCAGTAATAGATTAAAGCAACACAAATTAATCCTTATCAACTAATTCTTTTTATGAATAGACAGCATATGGCCAATTATACAGATTTCTTTCAAATACGCAATGAAGCACAACTTATGTGGGTTTGAAGTATGTAGCTGTATGAATTTATCCTCATATATTAATGGTATATCCACTTCAATAAAGTATGAAATTCAATTCTTTAAGGCCAATTCATTCAGCTACTTCACTGCAGGCCTCAGAAAATAAAAGAAAAAAAACACATATACAAGAAGTAATTAACAGATAAACTTGGGAGATGCACTTTAACAACACACTCATGGTTCATTTCAGAATAGCAAGCTAAGTGCTACACAACAAAAACAAATATTTGAAATACTGAAACCTGGCTACTGCTAAGCATTTGTGAAAATAAACAAACACCATATTCGATGACTTTAACCCTATAGCATTTAAACTGGCCATATCAAGCCCAAATATTTCATCTGTTTTATGCTCAAACCATCTAGATCTGGCCTCTCACATCTAACCTACAATGTCATTCTAATGATAAAGAAGCACAGAATCTAGACAATGAGATCATTTGTGATTAATTTAAAATGATGTGGATAAGTTTTATATTTGACAGAATAATCTGGATACTAAAGGGTTAAGATAAGTGAATTAACAATACATGAATTCATTTTGAGAAATGTTAAGACCTTATTCTTTGCCTAACATTTATGGCCTTCCTCACTCTGATGTGCTCAGTTCTTTAACATTACACTATTTCACTTGAAAGAAAAAAAAGGGGGAAGTTTTATCAAAACTTTACTTATTACAGGTGAGTGTGTGCATGTGCACACACACACACAGGATGTTCGGGCTAAATTTGACATTTTATGCTACCTTTTTTCAAGAACAGTCAATGGCATTGAAGAGCATAAAGATTAAATTTGCAGTTGAGAAAAACTTAGCTGACATGGAAAACTGGAAGTTATCTGAATATCAGAAAAGAGTTACCTGTATCATGATGATTCATACCAGGTATTAAAATGCCAACAACATGACTTCTGCTCAATGTTCTGTGAGCATTGTAAAAGTTGTAAGACATGATATGGATAGCTGTAATAGAGACTACAATACTGTGGCCCACAGGAAGGGACACAGCAGGCTTTCTGATTGCATCTGCACAGCAGAAATCATGCCCACATCTTTGAACAATGCCTTGGGCCCAATTCGGACAGCTATGTGAAGCTGCTGGAGACTGTGGTCAACCCTAGCTGATGAGTTACTAGTAGAAGGCTATATATGTGGCAGGAGGTCTCAGAAGGGTCAAAAGTAGTTGTCAAAGAATCTCTATAACTTCACCAATTTCTGACCTTCTAATTACCCTAATTGTAATCGCATGGATTGCTATGTGTGGAGCATGATTAAGAAAGATACCAACTATTCTGCCTGCAACACCAAGGCCAAGCTGGTGAACAATATCGAGGAGGTGTTTGAAGATATTATCAAGGACACAGTGAGGAACAGATGTACCAGGTTCCAGAGCCATCTTGAGGCTGTGGTGGAAGCTAAGGGCTCCTACTTTGGGTAAACTGTTATCTCCCAGTCACAATCTGTTTGATATTATTTTTTTTAAATGGGATGTGTTTCCTTTTCCTTTTATACAAACTGTCAAATTTAGCATGAATACCCCTGTATATACATATACACAAGAAAAATTTGAAATACGCTCATTATATTTATTGCAAAAATGTCCCAATGTCATTCAGTTTGTCCTCCTTTTCCCTTTGTTTTTTTGAAAAATAATGTGTGTCTACCATTATCCTATGGAACATTTGAATTGGAATAAATGAAAGTAAATAATCAACAGACTGAATTCAGCTTCTGAAATATATATATATATATATATTTTTTTTTTTTCAACTGACTGCTACTTTGTTTACATATTGTCAAGCCTTATCATTTATTTTCCTCCAGACTAGTACTACTGATTATGCATTGTTACCTTAGAAAATACTGATAACTCTGGAAAGCAGTTTTGTAAGAGAGTCATAGTTCATTAGTCAAAGCACTGCAGTACCACTTGCCAATAAGACAAACACTGACAAGATGTTAGTTGGTTTTGGGAGACATGTTGGTAGAAAAAAGAAGTACACCTTATAAGCTATCAAATATAAATTATTTTCAACTAGCAGAAATCACACTTTGGATTAAATAAGATGCAAAAGGAATAAGAGTATCAAAAACAAAATATTTAAATAAATTAGAAGTCGATATCAAAACCAGACGTGTGACTGTTCCATTATATAATAGCATTTCAATACATGTAACAAGATGTAAATAAACATTATAAATTCAATTTAACTGAATGTGTAATTTAACAAAGGATCCCCCAAACTGCTGCTAAACCTGCTAGAAATAGTAAACAAATCTTTAAACAGTACCTTATTGTCTTAATAAATGGAAGGTCACGAAAGGTCTATTAAGGACGATGTGTGATTAAAAAAGACTATATTTTAAATTTGCATGAATTGGATTTTTCTTTCTTTTTTTTTTTTTTTTTTACTATACTAAGTGATTCTACAATCAATTTGTTTGGAGTGTGCATTTTTGTACCTAAATACCTTACCTAATTCTAATAGCTTATGAAAAACTACATCTAATACCATAATTTACATGAAATATCTTGTGTCATATCAAGTGAAATAAAATCATCCTACTTCAAAAAAAAAAAAAACTCTTCTGTAAGACCATTAAACACATAAAAATGTTCTTTGAAATGGAACCACATCAGTGACCAAGTCGCAATACTTTTGACACCAAATAACCAGTGTTTAAGTGAAGTTAATAGCTAAAGAAATTATTTATAAAAATATAATTGATTTGGACTTGTACAAGTTCTGACTATGCAGGGGTACCACTATATCTTAACATTTCTAATGACAAATTTCTAAAGATGAATAATAGATTTATTTTGATTGTTCTGTTATAAACAGAGATATTCAAAATAGGTAATCAGTTTTTTTTTTGGTTGTTTGTTTGTTTTTTTTTTCTGTTTGACACATGACAGCTCTGGCAATGCTGCCATGTCAGACAGGGTTTGCAGTACATTGTACCACAAATGCTACTCTCAAACCTGTGTCACTTCATCATTGAAACCAAAAGATCCTTAGACATGGACCACACTACTATTTTCTCATGTTTTCCTTTCCCACAGCTACCTCCTACATTCAACACAAGGTTCATATTCATCAACAGTAGTGATCTACTTGTTAATTGGCCAGCAGCTTTCTCAGCTCACTTCCATTCTATCCTTTATGTAAGTCGATGTTATGCAATTCAGCAGCTCATACTTAACCAGTAACTGCCCTTCTGCCTCTGCCAATCTTCCACACTAAATATGTCTCACACTGCCATACAACATTACACTTCTTGTACATGCTTCATGTAGTTTGCCAAACTCACAAAGAGAGAAAAGCTTTATTGCCAGCAAAATTAACACTTAAAACTGCTTCTATCCCATTCTTACTCTAACTACTATGCTTGCACTTACAACCACTTCCAGAACTAATTATACTACATAGATTGCAGAAGCTGTCTACTACATCTAGTGAACCATTTGAGCAATCTATAGTTTTCATTTCAAGGTTACTTCTGCTTGCCAACTACTTCAGTGCATCTGGCATTTCTAATACCCTGGTCCTCTGTCAATACCCCTGTGCCCATTGCTAGCTTAGAATACTGATTATTAAATCTATAACAAATTCCCTTCAATATTTCAATATATTTAGCAAATTTACTTCCCAGATGTTACTGAATTATTGTGCCATTTGTTAATAACTAGTACACATGGCTTTGTTACATTAACTTTTAAGCTTTCCAGCTCCACACTACTCTTCCAAGTTTAAATTGCATTTTCTTTTCTGTAGCTCTTTGACAGAGTCTGCAATGAGAATCAGATCATTAGCATATAAATGTTCCCAAGATCTTGTTCAGAACTTAAGCATGATTGAAGAAAAACTGGTGGGAGGGGGCTACAGACAAAATGATTAACTTTTATATCCCTAACTACTACACTATTTCACTGCTCCAGTAGTGTGCAACAAATTGAAACAGCAGGTTACATTCTAATTAGATGTCAGCATAAGAAGACCCTCTTTGTTCATCAATTTGAATTCAACAACCAACTAATCTATGCAATGTGAATCATATTTTTCACAAGGCAGAGTATTTGGGCTTCACAACCATTTCTTTCTCTCTCCTCCTGGTCAAACTGAAAGTCAGTTTGGTTTTCCTTTCTACCAAAATAGTTGATTACTAACTGGTTGGCTAATATCAGTGCAACAATGGTAATATCATGTATATCACATAACTACGGGAGTCTTTGTTTCTTTATCAATAACTTGCATGCTTCTGTATTCAACATAATATTACTCATCAATATAACTATTAACCCTTTTGTTACCAGGTTTCTGTTGAAATACACTGCTTTTGTTTCAATTAATTTTGAAAATAATGAAGAATTTAGTAAAATAACTATTGTTATTAAGCTGGTGTTTGGAACATATTAAAGAGAACGGTTATAATGTAGATCATTTTAACTTTAAAACGGAATTTGTATCATAAAACGAGAAGTGGCCTCAAGTGATTGTATAAAAAGGTTTAACTCTCCAGCTAATGATAACAATATTATTAACATCTACTTTTAATGTGTTCTGCATTATATTTCATACAACTGATCCTTTCTTTCATCCAATAATCCCATCTGCAGAGCCTAAGTAGCTAAATATCCAGTATATTGTCTATGTGGCAGTATCAAATAGCTCCCAGACAAGTTCTGCAGCACACCAACTGATAGCAGCACATGGTTGATATGCAGTGAGAGCTAGCATTGACCTTCATGACACAGTGTGCCAAGTGACATCGTTGTGTGTACTTCACAAGTTGCAAAATTTGTGCTTTTCTGATCATGTGTATGCTGTAATCTACGATTTGTCATGGACAGGAACAAAAAGCCAACGTGAAATTTTGCATTAAACTTGAGAAGTCTGCTACAGAGACATTGAGCATGCTTCGGCAAGTTTATGGTAATGAGGCAACGGGTCACATGCAATGTATCAAGTGGCACGGGCACTTTAAAAGTGGAAGAATGTCCATGGAAGACAATGAGTAATTTGGAAGACCTGCCATAAGCGTCACCCCCGGAAGTTTGGTATTGTGCATCAAGAATTCATGCCCCCAGAGCCAGGCTGTCAATCAAGAGTTCTACTGCAACATTTTGAAGTGTTTGAGGGAGAACATTTGGTAAAAGTGACCAGATCTGTGTAGTGTGAAGAATTGGATTCTTAATACAACAATGCATCCTGTCACCAATCTCTCCCACTTCTGCACCTGCCTTATTCACCAGATTTAACACGAGCAGACTTCCATCTCTTCCCCAAGATGAAATGCAGCTCAAAGGTCACCATATTAACACTGCTGTCAAGATCCAGAGCAAATTGCAGAAGGTCCTCAACCTGTTTACAGAAAACAACTTCCAGGCTGGATTCCAAAAGTAGCAGGAAAGCTGGGATTGGTGTATTGCTGCACAAGGTGACTATTTCAAAGATGATGTTGAAACTTAGATAAATAAGTTATTTTTTTATTAAACATAACTGGTCCTGAAATCTTTTGATACCACCTCATATTATGAAGTTTATTATCCTATGTTTACATCTACCTACACTACCAACACACTTAAACTTTGCTTGGGATGATCCCATTTAAATCAATTATCACTTTTTTCTGACAAGACACACCAAACCATCTCTTGCACTAACATTTCAACATCATCAAACCCACCTTTCATTGAGTCAGAAATTGACAGTAGCAGACATCATGAAACTCAAAACCTAAAAGGAAGTGAGGCTGTAGGATTACTTGACAGTAGTTTCGTGTTGCTTATGCTTTACACCATCCTTACCATGTTCAGCTCTAGCGTAACATGTTCTGTAAATGCATTTTATGAGAAAAGAGATAATCAGGTTGCATGATGACAGCTGAGTAGTACCCACATCTGACACCAAACACTAATGCAATTGGTGTCACTGTATAGTTGTTTAGCCTTGGCTGAACAGATTAATGATTCTGTCAGTCATAACTATTTCATCACTTTCAGACATAGTGGAATTACATCAACTAAAGTATCCTTTCTAAGTAAGAAGGGAGATCTGGCTGTTATTTCTAGCAGCTAACACAACTACATAGTTGGCTCAAATGTACTATACAATTAGACAGTATATTTGGTTTAGTAAGGAATGGGTGACTTAATATCTTTATCATCATCAAATACTAACAGAGAGAATGAATGAATTTACTAAGGCACTGGCATTAGAAAGGCCATCTTACAATGTAAAGGAATCTCTCAATATATAAACATGAACAAACATGCATACATACATACATATATATGATGGATTTTGCATAGATTTCAATGAACAAATTTTTCAGATCAGTTAAAGGAATTTTGAGTTATAGTATAAGTGGCTGAGTATTCCAGACATTGGGATTGGATTGAAGTGCCCATGTTCAGTCAATTGCAGGATGAGGGCCTCAGCATCTTCTCTCTTCCAACCACATTCTGATGTGAAAGCTATGAATTTAAGCTTGAGATTATACTGGTTCAATGGGCTTACTCTGTCATGCTGACTCAACATGGCTTGGCAGAGGGGTGCAATTTTTATACTTATAGCCAGGAGTAGTTAAGTCGATTACATTGACCCCAGTGCCCAACTAGTACTTATTTTATCGACTCCGAAAGAATGAAAGACTAAGTCAACCTTAGTGGAATTTGAGCTTAGAACGTAAAAGCACTGCTAAGTATTTTCCCAGCAGACTAACAATTCTGCAGTCCACAACCTTATTCTAAACATATGTACTCTTGAAATAATCATTAAGTCCACTGAATAAACTTTCCACACAGTTTCCATCTACCTAATTTTACTCATAAAGCTCGAGTCAATATCTGGCTACGACAGAAGACATCTGCCCTTTCTCCCTCATGACTGCAAAATATCATCACTATTCTGCCATACCTGCAAAATGTTTGTGCATGAATATGTAACACACACACACACACACAGAGTCATAAAGTGGATAAGTCTGACGCTTCAGAGCTCTTTATTCTCTGGTGATGAACATTGCTTGAAACACCAGATCTAGCCTTCTTTACAACAAACTAACTTATACCATCTTATAAGCTTATTGTATGTACTACTTGATGATACAGATTATCACGAGTTTCTTCAATTTCTATCGTTTCATTTTCATTATATTTGTAATATTACATAATATAAATCATGATTTAGTATATTAATAATATAATAAATGATATAATTACTACATTGTTTATATCGCTACATATTAAACGAAGTTAAATTTGAATGTTTGAGTTCACAGGAAAAAATCAAAATGTACAAGGAAAGATATTGCATCCTCATTGTACAAGACGACAAAGTAAAACCAAAAAAAACCCATGAAGATTGTTTTACAAACCTATTTAAATGAATGCAACAAACCATTATATACTAAAACTCTAAGCAAACTGAATATGTGACCTAGATTCATTTCCTAGTTTACTTCTAACTGCTACTCTTAACTTTATTCACATCACTGAAACTTTCAACAAACCTGAAAGTCAACAGTGCTAATCATTCACAGAAAAAAATACTTCTGACTGCAAAATCAAGCAATTGATATTCATTGCAGTTCACTGTAAATTCATAGGTGGTAAATTCAATGTGAGTAATTACATCACCATTAATAATCATAATTTAAGTGTAAAGTAAATTACACCAAGAGCCAATAATTTATTAGTAAAGTTATCATATCAAATACATTATGGTAAATTTGGCATGTTTTCCATCTGTAAAGTAAATGCATCACTAAATATTATTTAAAAATTTTTATTTGCAGAGTAAATGTGTCATCATCATCATTTAACGTCAGCTTTCCATGCTAGCATGGGTTGGACAATTTGACTGAGGACTGGTGAACCAGATGGCTACACTAGGCTCCAATCTGATTTGGCAGAGTTTCTACAGCTGGATGCGCTTCCTAATGCCAACCACTCCGAGAGTGTAGTGGGTGCTTTTACATGCCACCGGCACGAAGGCCAGTCAGGCAGTACTGGCAACGGCTACACTCAAAATGGTGTATTTTACGTGCCACCTGCGCAGGAGCCAGTCCAGTGGCACTGGCAACTATCTCACTCGAATGTCTTTATCTTGCAATGAAATGACCAAGGGATGCATTTACTATGATACAATTACTATTTGGCATATTTGGTTAAATAATCAGGTAAGTAGTTTGTGATATCTGAGCCAAATAATCTTTCTACAAAAGGTGTGTCAAGTTTTACACAAAAATTTTTTCCAAGAATTATGACTCAACAACAGCAAAATTAAGGTCAATTCAAAAGTACAAACTCTATCAATATAGTCACACAACACATCCAGCTACATTCTTTACTTGCATTGCTAATCATATAGTAAAAATTAAAGATTATTTTCCTCACTGACAATTTCATTTTATTATTTGAAATATTAACATTAAACTGCTTGCATTAAAATTGTTTTCTAGCAGTGTAAGGGAGGAAAGGATAAAAAATAAATGCAAGACACCAGTAAATAGTTACTGTTACTCATCAGTTTATTTCTGCTGGGTGAAATTGTAATACCAAAGTCTATGGATTAGGTCAGATAGAAAGGTTCTATTCTCAAATATTCTAGACCTTTATTTGAAAAATACATCAATTCAAGAACTACAGCCTAATTTTGAAGCCAGGAAAAAATGTCAACACTGAAGGTTCAGAATATATGGTAAAATGTTCCTACATATTTCCACATTCATGCATAGTATAAAAGAATTATGTTTGTGACAGAGATATATAAGCTATGCCCCAAAAGCTAGGCTGTTTATTTTGAGTGGTTTGAAGGAGGTTACCAATAAGTCCATGGGAGTGGTGATAATACAATGGTAATAATTTATACTAACCAGCAACATTTTTGACAAATTCTATCAATCTCAGCCTTTCCACTAAGATAAACTATAGAATGCATATGTTAGAAGTGTCTTCAGAGCAAAAAAAATCAACTAAGGATATAAACTGAACCTGAGCAACATACCAGCTGAACAAACTGAAAATTCATGAAATAAATAATTTTAATAGTCTGGATATATAAGAAAGGATGCCGGACTAACTTATGGTGCATGAACTACTTTTGGATGATCAGAAATGACTCATTGCACCCTCATCCATAACTGTTCAATACACAATTAATGACCTAGGTCAATGTTCCACAACCATTTTTCACTTGCAGTATATTTATATTCTTTTCAAAATTTAGCAGTACACCTGAACTAAAGATATAACTAAAAATACAGGGAAACGAATTATATTCAGGTTACACAGTGGCACACCTAGCATCATCTCGTGGCACGCTAGTGTGCTGTGGCATACCAGTTGCGGAGCACTGATCTAGTTGACCAGCCAGTACCGATCCACTGTAGCTTTTCACCTATCAGTTTATAATTGACTCCCTACACTATAGTTTTGTCTTTCGATCATTTTTGAAGAAAATCCAAAACTGCAAAAGTTAAGTCTTACATTTGACAAAGTGAAATCATGGATAGAAAATCTACAAGTAGATTTCAGTAGACTAATCGATATTTATACTGACAGAGTGCCATCAATATCAGTAAAGCCATTGAGACCACAACTTAGCTTGAAAACTTACTTTTTAGAACATTCCTTACTAAAATATGACCTGCATTATACACCAAGAGATGATGTATGAAAAAGCTAAACCTGCAGCATGTTCTGTTTATGATTGTGAAATGTGTGGCAAAATTTAGAACATGAGCACTAATGAGAACTGAGAGAATATTTCACAATACTCAGAATTCTGCTTAATGTATTTGCTCTAATTTCTATTATTACTAAAATGTGACATTTTTATAACTTCCTTATTGTTTCAAAAGCTTACTCAGACTGATTAATTTGGGGGTTTTTTGGAGGGGGGACAGTTCTGAGATGGGGGAGAACAGTAATTTATGATTGTTTATAAGTCACAGACTAAATTTTGAAGACAATACTAATGATATATGTTGAAAGGGACTTTGACCTGCTATTGAAAATTATTAGAGTAGAAAAATTTAACAAGTGCACTGGAAATCTTAAATCAAAATACATTTGAATTACTCATAACAGTGATTGTTAATTCTTTGCTAAACTATATATATATTACTAAACTATATCATCTTTATAGACACATTCAGAAATAAATAATGCAATAAAATAATATTAATCTTTCATAATTCTAAATAACAAAATAGTTTCTCAATATGTAAAAGAATATATATAAACCAAAACAAACCACAGAAATAACTTTTAAATGAGATTTTAAAAGAGACACTGAATTAGATCACAGGCACAAGAAATAAACACAAGTGTCAATGTTTTGATAAAACCAAATGGTAGGACTCCAGTGTACATTTATTTGATAATGAATGACAAATTCTTTATATTAGAGTATAGAAGGAAAATTGAAAACAATGTCTATGATGTAGAAACACTAAATTCAGTAAAGAAATGAGTTCAAACAATATCTCACAATGATCAGCCAAACTAAAAATACATATACTCACTTCAAGGTTGAATGGCTAGTATTATGAAAGATATGTCACTAGCAAGTCATGCAAGTATTCAAACCATGTCAGAATAGAGAAATGGACATAAAAGATTAAGGAAAACAAAAAGTGAAAGAGAGCAGACAGAAGAACTAAATTCTTTCCAGCTATAATTAGCCATGCCAACTCCAACCTTCTACACCAATACAGTTGAGGTCACCTAGATAACAAAGTGACTTGACAATGCAACCAAGTCTTTTTATGTGAACTGTTAAAATAAGATATTTAATTACAAATAGTGCTTCCCATTCACCAAGCTGAAATGCCTAAATATTTTAGACTGATTACACTGTCAAAGTAGTACTGCTTCTTGCTTAAATACTGAACAGGACATCACTTTTTTTGAGTTCTCTCATGATTTTTCATGCTTGCATTTAAGTTTTCAGTAATTCTTAAAATATACAAATAGATTAAGCCATGTAAACAAACTTAAGCCACTAAGAAGATAGAAGAATCCCTGAGTATAGACAGAATTTGGACTGATCACCATCTGAACTACTAAATTATTCATCCTGATCTCTGCCTCTTAAATCAACTTTTGTACAATATCTATTGTATCACTTAACGGTTTGCTAACTTATCCATCCTGCTAATCTCTTTTCTTTTTTTTTTTTTTTTATATTTGTTTCAGTCATGTGACTGTGGCCATGCTGGAACACCACCTTTAGTCGAGCAAATCGACCCCAGGACTTATTCTTTGTAAGCCTAGTACTTATTCTATCGATATTTTTTGCCGAACTGCTAAGTTACGGGGACGTAAACACACCAGCATCAGTTGTCAAGCGATGGTGGGGGGACAAACACAGACACACACACATACACATATATATATACACATATATATATATATATACACACACACATATATATATATATATATACATATATACGGCGGGCTTCTTTCAATTTCCGTCTACCAAATCCACTCACAAGGCTTTGGTCGGCCCGAGGCTATAGTAGAAGACACTCGCCCAAGGTGCCATGCAGTGGAACTGAACCCGAAACCATGTGGTTGGTAAGCAAGCTACTTACCACACAGCCACTCCTACGCCTAATGTTAATTTAACCTTAACTGCACCTTAGCACCACTTACTATGAGTTCCAGAGCTGCAGTCAAGGGGAGGAGCGCAACTGTCAAGAAAACTACACAGTCTTAAATCTACCTACCACATGGTCATTGCAATTATCTTCTGTTAAAAAGAAATTACACATAGGTATCCACTTAATGTTTTTATACATACATGCAATTTCTGCCAATACATTTTTAGTGGCACCTTAACCTTTGAAAATGAATGTTACAAGAAGCATTAGATACACACTACGCGCATGTGTGTATGTGCGCACGTGCATGTAGCATTTTTTTTTTCCTGTAGCTGAATGACCTCTCTGTTTCCATCAGCAATGGCTAAATTGAACAGGTGCATATTGTAGTATTGTTAGAGATGTTTTCTTCCCAGACTATAAGCTTTCTCTACCAGCTGCTGGTTTTCTTTCAAACAATTCATTTTAAACTCAGTCACAGGTTCTAGTCTGCATAGCTAAAAAATGTTACCTACTCTACTAATAACTAATAAAAGGAAGATCATTTCTAATTGCAAAAGACATGTCCCCAAAATTTGTAAACTGTTTCAGTTTGCAAACTTTGTTAACACTTAGGAGTGAAAACAAAGTAAATTGTTTAAATACTCATCATTCTTTAACATCCGTTTTCCATGCTGGCATGGGTTGGACGGTTTGACCAGAACTGGTAGCCAGAGAGCTGCACCAGGTTCCAGTCTGATTTGGCTTGGTTTCTACAGCTGGATGCCCTTCCTCATGCCAATCACTTACATTCCAGTGTATGCTGGATGCTTTTAACATGACACCAGTATGAGCACTTTTATGTGACACCAGCACAGGACTCTAGCAGGCCAATCCTCTTCATTAGGGGGAATGGCCTTAACAATTCTGCTGCAGAGGATGAGCCTTCTTGAGTAAAATAAGATGCCATATATCTCGGTCTTTTGTCATCTCCTCCAAAAGGTTCAGTGTCCTGAGGTCGTCCTTCAGTATTTCATCCCATGTCTTCCTCAGTCTCCCTCTTCCATGAGCTCCATCCACTTTGAGTGACCAGCACTTCTTTATGGAGCTGTCTACATCCATCCGCATCACATAAGATAAACAACATAACTGATAAATATCAACTCCAAAACACAGGGAGATTAAAGGATGATGAATACCAAGATGATCCTGGGGTTTTTTTCAGGTTTATATAGGTTTCTTTATAAACTCCAGAGGTGGTGGTGGTTGTAGTGGTAGTAGTAGCATTAATAGTGCTGGTTGTGATTCCACCACCTTGCATCAGCACCATGCTCCCATCATTGCCACTAGGATGGCTAAGATTGAACATCTTTAATCATAAATGACAGAGATAAGAGTGAAGGGAGTAAAGGATGTTGTTTTAATATTTTAACATTGTCAAGTATGAATCACATCAACAATACCACCACTCTTATAATGCACACTACCAATACTATCACAACCATTACCACTGCAAGAATGACAGACAGAGAATGGTAGTCGTAGAGATAGTTGTAGAAGTATAATAGTTAAGTAAGTCCATTTCACACAGTCTTCTCAATAGGTTGTATGTTTTTTTTTCCCCCCAGTTATCTGTTGAATCTTTCAGAAGGATGTAAAAGATTCAATGTCATATGGCACATGATCTTCCTTGCCTTCTTTCTCCTTTTGGTGCCCATACTAATTTTACATATCCATAATCAGGTTGTGGCAGGACATGACCTGCTAGTCACATTCTTCATTCTTATTTCTTTATTGCCCACAAGGGGCTAAACACAGAAGGGACAAACAAGGACAGACAAAGGGATTAAGTCGATTACATCGACCCCAGTGCATAACTGGTACTTAATTTATTGACCTCGAAAGGATGAAAGGAAAAGTCGACCTCAGCGGAATTTGAACTCAGAACATAACAGCAGATAAATTACCGCTAAGCATTTCACCTGGCGTGCTAACATCTCTGCCAGCTCACTGCCACATTCTTCATTCTGTTACTGTCTTGGAGTCTTTGGCACAATGGTCTTCATAAGACAGCATTGTTTCAATATTTGATATAGCCATAGGGGTGATGCTTAGTATAACAACAGTAATAGTAGGGGTAGAGAAGCAGTACTGTCGAGAATTAGTTATCTTTGGGATTCTTATGGGTCATCATCTTTATAAGCTCCAAACACATACACTGTAAAATATTTCAAAAATACATACCCACAACACATTGCTAAGATGACACTCTCAACAAATGTAACAATGTATAACATGTATAAAATGGTAATTATATCATTGATTGAATAAATCAGTGTTTAAAACTTGTATATTTTTGCATAAAAAAGACTGAACTTTTAGACCAACCCAATATATATATGCGCGCACACACAAATATATATGTACATACATACACACATATTTGCACATACATTTTCATATACACACAGAGGTACCCACACACATATACCTAACTACCTATGAAGAACTGCTACAAAGGACTACTCAGCTCCTCCCTTTTAACTATGATATTAGAGAACAAACTTCCAGGATATCTACCTATCTATAATGATCTATACTATGAATTGTTGCTTTCCTGTTTTTCTGCTTAATTATATTTATACACACTTCTGTATAGCTATTCTATAAATGTTTTGATATCATTAGCAACTGCCTAACCATCTTTTATTTTACTATTCTTTTATTAGCTCAACTGGTATATAGCCAACTCATTTGCCAGGATTCGATCTCTGTTTGACATTGGATTTTAGACATCTGGTCCAGTCTAAGCACTAATTGTCTGTATCTGCTATATGCCTTTTTGACATATTCTTACCCATTATATATCACCATCATCAATTAACTTCCATTTTCCATGCTGGCATGGGTTGGACAGTTTGACAGGAACTAGCCAGCAAGGATTTGTCCAGACTTCAATTGTCTGTTATGGCATGGTTTCTACAGTTGGATGCCTTTCCTAATGCCAACCACTTTACAGTGTGCTGGGTGCTTTTTACATGCCACCAGCATGGCTGCATTTACGCAGTACTAGGACAAGTGCATTTTATGTAGCACCAGCACCTGTAAAAGACATGCCTGTATGAATGGATAACAGTGATTTTACTTAGCTGGACGCATCCCCTCAAGTACAGCAAATCACCACAATTTCTGGTCCCTTGTCATTTCCTCAGTGAGACCCAGCATCCAAAAATCTTTTCTCATCACTTCATCCCATATCTTCTTGGATTTACCCCTTCACAGGTTCCTTCTACAATTAGAGCTTGGTACTTCTTTATGCAGCTGTCCTCATCTGTATGCATCACATAACCAAATCATTTAAAAGCCATCTTCCATGCAGACACTGGACTCTAAGGCTGGATGACATTCGCAATACCAATAATTTTGTAGAGGATACTAGGTTCTTTGTTCATGACACCCATACTGTTGAGGCCACCATACACCTTGGAAAACTATGATCCTCTTTGGCTGTATGGAGCTACAGTAGAGAGGAAAGCAACTTTATACTAAGAAACGAGAGGTTAAATTATGAAAGAGGCCAGATCAGATTTCTTGCTATAGAGGAACTACATGGATACTAAAATTATAGAAGAATGATGGGAGGGGGGTGCCAAGTTGAAGATAAACTAGAGATGAAGGATCAGGGATGGACTACAAGGTACAAGGTGGTGCTTATATATAAATATATATGACTTGTCTCAACCAGACTGTTGGATGTTGTTATACACTGCTGGTCACAATGCGCTCCCAATTCTTTCTTGATTGTGCCATTCTTTTCCATCCAGGCCAAAATTGTTTTAGTAAATTCTTCCCATCATAGTGGAAGCCTTCTAAGGGCTTTTTTTCCAATCTCTTGAATACGACTTGGTAACTACACAGGTCCACCAGTTGTCTGTGAACCTTGTGACATATCAGACCTAGCAGAACTTGTGCTTTCAGCATTCTACAATGACAACACTCACTCCACTTCTTTCTAGAATCATTTCATTTTGGTTTATGTTCTCACAATGATATTCTAACCATGGACCTTTCGGTAGCCCTTTGTGTCATAACCAATCAATGTTCTTCCTTATTTGCAGCAGCTCACATTTCACTTATATAAAAGAGTGCAGGTAGAACAGTGCTATTAAAGAGACTGGCACAGTTGGTTATATCCAGCTTTGGTTTGGGTACATCTTTTAATCAAGGGAAATGCCTTCCATTCTGCCTTAGTCTCCTCAAGATTTCAGTATCCATGTCTTGACATGTATTCACTGTGTATCTCCTTGATTTTGTAGCTTCCCACCTCTACTTGCTCTTGTGCTTTGTTTCTGAACTGCATGTATTTATTTTCATGCAGTTCATTGTAAGGTCAATGACTGAGCTACATGTGTCCAGCTCTGACAGTACAATCAGCAGTTGATCTGTGGTTTTGGTGGTAAGTATAATGTTACCTTTGAATAGGAATCATGTTAGTAGCTCATTGCTGATGATCACCCCACCTCTCCAGCCAAGGTTTCTGTTGATCATATCTAGACATGCAGTTAAGAGTTTTGTAGAGACAACATCTTGACAATTCTCAATTGGATCTCTTTCAAGTGGTAATAGCACAGCTATATCAGTGGTGCATCCAGAGTTCGCATTTCTGAGCACTTCGGTATATTGTGCCTCAACTCCATGCATTTCCAGAGATGTTAGCACTGCATTCAGCTCTCTCTCTCTCTCTCTCTCTCTCTCTCTCTCTCTCTCTCTCTCTCTCTATATATATATATATATATATATATATGCACGCACACACATGTATATACACATTGTGCCATATATATATGCATACACTCACACACATATATATGCATATACATACACACACACACACAAGTGCAAAACAAAGTGGAAAAAATTGTACTCAAACACCAAAGATAGAGTAACCATCATCATTTAACGTCCATTGTCCATGCTGGCATGGGTTGGACGGTTTGACCAGGGCTGGCAAGCTGGAAGGCTGCACCAGACTCCAGTCTCTTTTGGCAAGGTTTCTACAGCAGGATGCTCTTCCTAATGCCAACCACTCCAAGAGTGTAATGGGTATTTTTACATGCCACCTGCACGGGTGCCATTTGCATGACACCAGTATCTGCCACAACTGCGATTTTACTTGGCTTGATGGATCATCTTCTCAAGCACGGCATAATGCCAAATGAACTTGGTCATTGCCTCTGTGAGGTTCAATGTTCAAAGCCCAGCATAATGCCAAACAGTCTCAGTCCTTAGCTCTGTGAAGCCCAACGCTCAAAAGGTGCTTTTACATGCCACCAGCATGGGTACCACTTGCATGACACCAGTGTCTGCCACAACTGCGATTTTACTTGGCTTGATGGATCTTAAACTGCTACTCAGAGTTTCATGTGAGCGTTCATGTGAGTTTCATGTGAGTTTCATGTGAGCATATACTATTTTTAATAAAATAGTATATGCTCATGTGTGTGTGTACACACACACACACACACACACACACAGAGTGTCAGGCCACTTGTGAGGTCTCTTATGAGTGTTATTTGTAACACTGAATCCAGTACAAGCAGCACCCCCACTAGGTTTGCTAGAAACCCAACAGAACTAAAAACAAGAGCTGTCAAAAGGATGGATGAACCTAGTGTAGATTGAAGAACTGTCTAGCAGTAGCATAGATCCTCAGAAATTCTGGTATGGGATCCAGCATGCTGGTAGACTACTGGGAGTGAGGCGCCCCACAGCTTTTGCTAAAGCAGGTCTTTAGGAGGTCAGATATAAAACCTGATGTGCAGGGAATGGCACTGAAAATTTTAGAGATCTTTTGTGTGCACTTGAGATCATAGCACTCCCACATTCCTGAACCTGTAACCTATATTGGCACTGGATATCTTACCTTGGCTTGTGTCTGAATCAAGTCAGTAGGGTGGAGAGGGTCCATAAGGTGCTGTACAAGCCTTATTGGACCTAGAATTTTAGGCTATGCATTTACAAGCAAGGTGATTATTTGATGCCCAGCGAGCATGGAAGATGCAGACACAAACCCAGGTGAAGCCAACTGTTGGTGCAATAACTACAGGCACAAACATTACTGGTATTTTGCATGGGTAATGGTCAGTGGTGGTTTTCCCCAGTCACAAGTGGCCAGACATCATCGTCATATATATGGTATCAAGTAAAAAGCACTCATGCTGGCACTAAGTAAAAAATGCTCCCATACTGGCACCATGTAAAAAGCTCTTGTGCTGGTGCCACATAAAAAGCACCCAGTACACTTTGTAAAGTGTACTGGGTGCATCCAGCCAGGAAAACTATACCAAAACAGGCAATTGGAGCCTGGTGCAGCTCTGCAGCTTGCAAGCTCCTTGTCAAACTGTTCAACCCATGGTAGCATGGAAAACAGATGTTAAATGATGATGATATATATATATATATATATATATATATATATATATATATATATATATATATTTATATATATATATGTGCTTATATACATGTATGTATATGTCTATGTGTGTGTGTGTGTGTGTATTTATAAATCAATGCGAACTGATTTGTGAACATACAATAATATTGCATAATGCATAGCATGTATACTAATGCAAACATGTAAACAATTTTTTCCACACTATATCATACACTGTGTGTGTGTGTGTTTCAGTGGAGTTTACTCATATTCAAGTAGATCTATAGTCATATATACGTGGGTGTGTGTACATATACACATACAGATCCATATGTACATACATATACCTTTAAATATGCAAACCTATATATATATAGGTTTGCATATTTAAAGGTATATACATGTATGTATATATGGATCTGTATGTGTATATATACACACACACACATATATATATACATATATAGACCTTTAAATATGCAAACCTATATATATATATATATATATATATATATATATATATACCTCTAAATATGCAAGCCTATATATATATATATATATATCTTTAAATATGCAAGCCTATATATATATATATATATATATATATATATATATATATATATATATATATATACCTTTAAATATGCAAGCCTATATATATATATATATATATATATATATATATATATATATATATATATATATATATATATATATATATACCTTTAAATATGCAAACCTATATATATAAATATATACCTTTAAATATGCAAACCTATATATATATATATATATATATATATATATAACGTATACATAGATGTATATACATATATGCACATATCATCATCACTTAATGTCCAGTTTCCATGCTGGCATGGGTAGGATGATTTGACAGAGAACTACTGAACTGCATCAAGCTCCAATGTCATCTTTCAGTTTTGACATAGTTTCTAAGGCCGGATGTCATCCATAATGCCAACCACTTAACAGAGTGTTCTGGGTGCTTTTTTTATGCCACTGGCACTAGTGAGGTTGCAAGGTAACATGCAAGACAGAAAAGAACAGAGAAAGAAAGGGAAGAAAACACTCCCTCTGCTAAGAAGTATTTGGGAGAGAAAGGTGGAAATGAGTGGCTGTATACCAGCTGTCAAAAGGCTAAAGTATGAGAGCAGGACACACATAGGTGTCTTGCAATAGAGAAGATATATGGCTGAAGGGGATAAGAGGAAGATAATGATGGGGTGCTAGAGTAACCTCTCAAGGAACCAGTAGACACACACACACACACACACGTATATATATGAGTGTGTATGTATAAATACATGTGGCAGTGTGGTAGCAAGTTTGTTTGCGACTGTGAGTGTGTGTCTTGAGATTGAATGATAGTTGTAAATGAGTGTTACTCTCATACAAGCAGTGTTATTTCCAATATTCTGCAAGAACATGTCTGGCTTGTAGAAATATTACCTTACTTGGAAAATGGTGAAGGTTAGCAACAGGAAGAGCATCCGTCTGCAGAAAGTCTGCCTCAAAATCCATCCAAAAGTGGATGTGTCCAGTCTGCTCGGTGGTTGGTGCTAGGAAGGGCATCCAGCCGTAAAAGCCCTGCCAAAACAGACACAGAAGTCTGGTCCAGACCCCTGTCAAACTGTTCAACTCATGTCAGCATGGAAGGCAGACATTAAATGATGATATATAATACATATATATATATAGAGAGAGAGAGTTGTCAGATAAATTCATTTGTTTCTTCCCACTGTTATTTGAATTAACATTCAAAATATTTTCATCGTAGTGTCTTATGTAGTTTTTGTTGTAGTTCCATTATTCCTCTGCCACTTTTGTTTATCGTTTTATGAAGTCTGAATAAATTTTACCTCTCTTCAAATAAAGGACAATTGAGTGCCAGGTAGAAGAAACAAGCATTTTTGACACTTTTCGTTGTTTTCAGTCAAGGTTCCAAAGCTACCAAACCCACTCAAGACATTTGTGTTGTGTATGAAGACGCTATTGCTGAAAGAACTGCACAGAAATGGTTTTCATGCTAGAAATTGGGAAATTCAACCCCACAGACTCTCTACATTCTGGCCAACCTGTTTAGTTCAATGCAGATTGATTGAACCAGCTCATCCTCAAGGAATGGCACCAATCCACTTAGGAATTGTCCAACAGATGAGATACTCTCATGATATAATTGCCTGTCACCTTCCTTGATGAGTAAGGTCCAAAAGTTTGGTGCGCAAGTGCCACATTCTCTGAATGAAAGAGACAGACTCCAGTGCTCATCTATCACTACTAGTTTGCTCACTAAACACCAGGCTACTCACTGTCACAGAGAGAGATTTCTTTATTGCACTGTCACCAATGATGAAAAATGGTGTATTTTTATCAGTAAGAAATAGAGGAAACAATAGCTGAGTCCTGACAAGCAAGCAACACCGCAGATCAAGTTGGAGCTGCATCCACACAAGATAATAATCTGTTTGAAGGGATTGGAAAGAGTTAATCCACTGTGAAATGCTTGTAAACTCCATAAACACTGTGCAGAGTTTTACGTTCAGCAAATGCAATAGTTCGATGAGGCAATCCAGACGAAACAACCAAGTCAATGATACAACAGGCTTCTTCAATACAACAATGGTTGCTGTTTGCTCTAATGTTGCTAATTTGACCAAAAATACTATTCAAGAGGTGAGTTGGGAACTTCTACAACACACAGTATTCTCCAAATATAGCACCTTCAGATTACCACCTTTTTTAGTTGCTAACAGTCTCTAACACATTTCATTCAATGACGACATGGAGTGACATGGAGCTAAAAACATAGTTCAATGAATTCTTCATGCTAAGAAGTGGTGATTTCTACTATCAAAAAACATTGACAAGCTAGTGGAATGCTGGAAAGAGTCATGAACAATATATTATTGACTGATATGCTAAAAATGTTGATGAAAATACAAATTTAAATTTTTTTAAAATAAATTTATCAGAAAACCAAGAACTAGTATATATATATATATTTATAATACACTATACATATTTTTTTTTTTTTTTTGTAACACGAGCATTTGAAGCTGTTGAACTTGTTCCAGTTTATAGCTTTATACTTTCTATAAGTCAGTCAAACTGGAGTCAATCTTTTTATTTTTTGCATTTGTCTCATAGCATTTCCACTTTCTTGCTATAGTGTCTCTACTTAGTTGTTCTGTCTCTTTTTTTTTTTTTTATCTCAAACAAGGGTAATTAAAACAGAGTGGGAAGGAGTGACAGTCACAGATGTAAAATGCAGGTGGAGTGTAATGAAATATTTTGCTCTGAAGTCACTGGCACTCTAATCAAAATGAAACTAAATTTTTATCGTAAATTATATCTATTTTATCAATTTCGCACATACATACGCGCACGCACACACACACACACACATATATATGTACAAAAATATATGAAGTTAACTATTAAACTTTTGTTTTCAAAGTGTTACGCTCATAAAATTTTATACATCGCACACGCATGCGTATACATATATATATATATATATATATATATATTGTTACATTATTTTTCTTTCCTTTTAACCTGTTTTTCCATGCTTTCCCTTTCTGAAACAAACCTTCTTTCCTTTTTCCAAGTAAAGGATAACACATTCACACACACATATGTATTTGTATGCACATGTATCATCATCATCGTTTAATGTCTGCTTTCCATGCTAGCATGGGTTGGACAATTAGACTGAGGACTGGTGAACCAGATGGCTACACCAGGCTCCAATCTGATTTAGATGTATATATAAATATGCATATATATGGGTGTACATGTACATGTGTGTGTAGTGTGTATGTATGTGTACATGTGTGTGTGTGTCAGCATGGTAAGAAGTTTGTTTCCCTACCACATGGTTGTGGGTTCAGTCCGACTGTGTAACACCTTGTCATCTATTATGGCCCCAATGCAACTAAAGCCTTGAGTGGATTTGGTAGACAGAAAGTGAAAGAAACCTACCATATGTATGTGTGTACACATGTATGAGGGTAGGTAGAAATGTATGTAAATACATACATACATGTGTGTATTTTATAAGTATCTACAGATCTATATACATAGTTTGCATAGATGCAATGCATACATATATACACACACATATGCATCTGCCAGAAGTGTTGCCAGCTCACTAATTCGTATCTTTACTTCATTGGACACTAAAAACCCTGCTTGTGAAGACCTTTTGAGGCAAGTGAATTTGGAATTTGAAATCGAACCGAATCCGACGACTGGCACCCATGCCAACCTCTCCTTCATTGGACACTAAACTCTGCTTGCAAAAACCTGATGGGGCAAGTGAAATCGCAATTGAACCATACTCGATGACTGGCACCTGCGCCAGTAGAGCACTAACAGCACTGTCCAAGCGTGTTCATTGCCAGAGCAGCTGTCTGGATTCTATGCGAGTGGCCCGTAAATAGCACCATTTGAACATAATCGTTACCAGGGTTGCCTTCTAGCACTTGTGCTGGTGGCACGTTAGAAAATCAATCAAGCGAGGTCGTTGCCAGTGCCACTGGACTAGCTCCCGTGCAGGTGGCATGTAAAAAACACCTTTTTGAGCGTGGCCGTTGCCAGTACCATGTGACTGGCCTTCGTGCCGGTAGCACATAAAAGCACCCGCTACACTCTTGGAGTGGTTAGCATTAGGAAGGGCATCCAGCTGTAGAAACTCTGCCAGATCAGATTGGAGCAGCCTTCTGGCTGGCCAGTCCTCAGTCAAATCGTCCAACCCATGCTAGCATGGAAAGCGGGCGTTAAACGATGATGATGATGTATATGTACATATATGTGTGCGTGCGTTTTACTGTCTCATCACCTTGACATTGGACAATGGTTGTAAACAAGTGTCCTTGTCATGCAAGAGGTGTTCTTTGTTTTCAATCTCTCAAGTAATCATGTTTGGGTATAGTGAAATATTACCTTACTTGGAAAGAGGTAAGGGTCAGCAATGGGAAAGGCATCCAGCTCTATGAAATTTGTCTGATCCTTGTGAGCAAACAGAAGTGGATGCTTCACAAATCACAAATCCCTTCAGGTAGATGGCTCTGCTCAATCTGTAGAAAAGGTGTGGTTAGGCAGAAACTCCATAAGATGCACCTAGTGTAAGCTTTGGACACATGAAAGGTGCAGCAATATCAGAGGAAGGTTAACAAGGAACCTAACTTTTGTAAAGGTACAATAAACGCTGAAAATACACAGAAAATAGACTCCATCAACTGGCAAGGGGGCAAGCTAGATGTAGTAGATAGTTTCTGTTATCTTGGTAACCAATTTAATAGTGGAGGTGGATGCTCCAAGAGAGTAGCTGTGAGAATAAGATTACGCTGGACAAAGTTCAGAGAGTTCCTACCCCTGCTGACAACAAAGAGCCTTTCTCTCAGGGTGAAAGGCAGATTGTTTGATGCCTGTGTGTGAATAGCTATGCTGCATGGCAGTGAAATATGGGCTATAACAGCCAAGGACATGCATAGCCAGTATGCTTCGCTGGATGTGCAATGTCAGTGTGCATGTTCAATAAGTGTAAGCATCTTGAGAGAAAAGTTTGTCATAAGAGGAATCAGATGCGGTGTGCAAGAAAGACAACTGCACTGGTATGATCATGTGATGTGTATGGACAAGGGCAGCTGTGTGAAGAAGTGCCAATTTTTAACTGGCTGGGTTTCTTTCAAGTATTGGGCCTCACAGAGGCGAGGTGGCCGAGTTCCTTGCAAGCGTTGGGCCTCACGGTGCAAAGTGGCCAAGTTCCTTTCGAGTGTTGGGCCTCACAGAGGCAATGACCAAGACCTTTGGCATTATGTTGTACTTGAAAAGAAGACCCATCAAGCTGAGCCATGGCAAACACACCCCGGTGTCATGCCAGTGGCACATAAAAGCACCCTTTACACTCTCAGAGTGGCTGGTGTTAGGAAGGACATCCAGTCGTAGAAAATCATGCCAAATCAGACTGGAGTCTGGTGCAGCCTTCCAGCCCAGTCAAACTGTCCAACCCATGCCAGCATGGACAACGGACATTAAATGATGATAATGACAATATTTTTAACCAAGACATTACAACTGTATCAGTTCAAGAGCTTCAATTCTGTATATATATATATATATCATCATCATCGTCGTCGTCGTTTAACATCCACTTTCCATTGCTAACATTTATCAATGGTTTTTCCCATTGTTTTGATGATTCGGGCTTGCTAGTATATATATATATATATATATATATATATATATACGTATGCATAAACACATTATATACATAACCACATATGCATATATATCTACAACTATATACAAATACGAACACTATATACACATACCATCATTTTAACATACATTTTTCCATGCTTACATGTGTGAGACAGTTTACTGCAGGTTTTCTACAACTGGATGGCCTTTCTGTCACCATGATATATACATACAAATATCATCAACATTGTTTAATGCCCATTCTTCATGCTGGCATGATTTGAACAGTTTGACAGGAGCCAATGAGCTAGAGGATTGCATCAAGCACCAATGTCTGATTTGACATGATTTCTGTGACTGGATACCCTTCCTAATTCCAATCACTTCATAGAATGTACTGAGAGCCATTTATATGGCAGCAGCAGTAGTGAGGTAACCAAGTATCTAGCAAGGCATGACCCCTCAAATGAGGTGGGCGTATATTGCTGGAAGTGATTTAATGCTAAGCGATGAGAGGTTAAAATATGATAGACAAAAACAAGTGTTTTGCAGTAGAAGAAATACAAAGCTACATAAGTGGTGAAGAGGATATCTCTTCAAGTTACAGGAAGGTGAATATATACATACATTCATGCATACACATGTATATACACGCATACATATATACATGCATATCATATATATTCATGTGTACATACATCTATATACATATGCAAATATATAAGTATACATAGATGTGTGTGTGTATATATATATATATATACACACAAATACATATACATGCACACACATCTATATAAATAAATCTGTAATGGTGTCTGTCTGTGTGTGCGCGTGTTTGGAGTTACTCTAACTCCTCCTACACCGTCCAACTGATTTTAATGATTCTTGGCACATAGGGAGATCACATGCCCTGAAATTCAAATAAGGCCAGAATTTTTCTAAAACTCAATAATGCTTACAGTTCTATATTTAAGAGATGAGTAATTATTTACATTATTTACATTTGACGGATATTCGTCCTCATCTTGTTTGTTGTTAACACAACGCTTCGGCTGATATACCCTCCAGCCTTCGTCAGATGTCTTGGGGAAATTTCGAACCTGGGTTCTCATTCCTATCGATGTTACTATTATTATTATTATATTATTATTATTATTATTATTATTATTACTATTATTAATCAGGTCGCTGCCTTGAATCAAACTCGGAACCTTGGGGTTAGTAGCCCACGCTCTTAACCACTACGCCATATGCCCGTGGGCAATTATGGGGTGAATTTTAAGGCTTATAAATCTATTATTTTTCTATCCTTCCTCAATACCGGTTCCCATATGCTAGTCATATCTGCACTCGGTCTGCTTAGGAGGTTGTTGTGTCCTAGCATATGTGCTGCTGCTTTTAGTTTTCGTATTTTCCAGTGTTGTTCCCTGTCTATTATTTTAACTTCATCCCACAGGGGGAGGTGGTTTCCATTTTTCCATACATGATCAGCTATACCCGCTTTATCAATATCTCCTCTAGTAACATCGATAGGAATGAGAACCCAGGTTCGAAATTTCCCCAAGACACCTGACGAAGGCTGGAGGGTGTATCAGCCGAAACGTTGTGTTAACAACAAACAAGATGAGGACGAATATCCGTCAAATGTAAATAATGTAAATAATGTTAATAATGCTTAGTTGGCATCGGTTTTTGTGAGCTCAATCAGGCGTTTGAATGGAAATTCCCATAACGATGTTATTTTTCCTGTAGCTTTTGCATTTTTTCACATGTAAAATTTCAACAAAATCGATAGACTAGTCGCTAAGGAAATGCTTATTCAATACAAGGTCAGAGGTGGGCTTAACTTCAGCATGGAAAACACGAACAATGCCGGGTCCAACAGCTAGTATATACCTATATATGTAAAAACATCATCATCGTTTAACGTCAGTTACATATACATAGAGATTTATATGTACATAGGAAGACAAATATATATATACACACACAAGCATATATACATACACATTTAATTATTCACACACATGTATATGAGTGTACAGGTATGTGTGTATGAATATATGCATGTATGTATATGCATATATTCATATATAAATGCACACATGTAGAGAAAGAAACAAACAATTACAAATATATGACGAGTGTGTGTGTATTTATATATATATATATATATATTGTTTCAGTCATTTGACTGCGGTCATTCTGGAGCACTGCCTTAAGTCAAACAAATCGATCCCAGAACTTGTTCTTTGTAAGTCTAGTACTTATTCTATCATTCTCTTTTGCTGAACCATGAGGTTACGTGGATGTAAACACACCAACATTGGTTGTCAAGCGATGGTGAGGGGGACAAACACACACACACAAATATATACATACATCATCATCGTCGTTTACCGTTCACTTTCCATGCTAGCATGGGTTATATATATATACACTAAACTCGGCTTGCAAAGACCTGTTGGGGCAAGCGAAAGCAAAATCGTGATGGCACCTGTACCAGCGGAGCACTAACAGCACCATCCAAGCGTGATCGTTGCCAGAGCACCAGCTGTGTAGCTTCCGTGCCAGTGGCACATAGATAGCACTATTTGAGCATGATCATTACCAACGTCGCCTTCCTGGCACATGAAAAGTCATTTGAGCGAGATCGTTGCCAGTGCCGCCGAACTGGCTCCTGTGCAGGTGGCACGTAAAATACACCATTTCGAGCGTTGCCGTTGCCAGTATCGCCTGACTGGCCTTTGTGCCGGTGGCATGTAAAAGCACCCACTACACTCAGAGTGGTTGGCGTTAGGAAGGGCATCCAGCTGTAGAAACTCTGCCAAATCAGATTGGAGCCTGGTGTAGCCACCTGGTTCACCAATCCTCAGTCAAATTGTCCAACCCATGCTAGCGTGGAAAGCAGACGTTAAACAATGATGATGATGTGACGGGCTTCTTTCAAGTTCCATCTACCAAATCCACTCACAAGGCTTTGGTCAGCACAAGGCTATAGCAGAAACACTTGCCCAACATGCCATGCAGTGGGACTGAACCCGGAAGCGTGTGGCTGAGAAGCAAGTTTCTTACTATACAACCACTCTATATATATATATATATATATATAATATATATATATATATACTAGCAGTATGACCTGACCTTGTCCGGGTGTGACTTATTACGCCATCTACGGTAAGTCTTGCTAGGTGAAAATCCACTAAAAAAGAAAGCCTTGCAATGAAAAAACCCTTATGATGTAAATATGTTCATAATTCAAAAAACGATGAAATTAATAGGGAAAGTCTGAAGGCTGTTTTGTGTAACATTATTAAGTGTACGTAAATTTCATCCGTCTAATTAGCTGTAGAAATGCTTGTGCAAAACAACTTTTTGCGCTGCCCTGATTATACATAGCAGAGTAATCCCTTTTCGCAGGAGCTAGGACGGCAATTTGTGATAAAGCAATTGCTGGCAGTTATAAAATAGCAATGCGTGCGCGTGTTTATAGAAGGAAGTTGGGATCTTTCTAATTTGACGGGCAACACTTGTTTTCTTAACGAAACACTTTCAAACTTGGGATACTAGTAGAATGTGTCATATAAAACATCTTTTTCTCTTAGCTTTCTTAACAAAAATTTATATATTGCAAATTATTTCATGTTAAAGTTGTCGTATTTCTGTAATTTCAACCAATCACTGACGTCTATTCAGCTGAATACAGTTACTGCTCTTTTTATAAACAATAATTTTTGCCGGTGTCAAGAGTGTTATTCTCTGTTTAATTATATCATTATTCCCTAGTAAGGGTTTAGAGTTTTAGGGTTAGGGTTCGGGTTTTAGAGTTAGGGTTAGGGTTTTAGGGTTAGGGTTATGAGTTATAGGGTGTTAGGGTTATGAGCAAGGTTATGGCAAAAATAATCATAACCCTAACCGTAATCCTAAAACTAACACTAACTCTAAAACCCGAACCCTAACCCTAAAACCAGTACAAACGCACGAACGATGTCATAAATAAGAGTAACACGGATAGTTGTTGTTGACAAACAATGGCACTAATTTTATTCAAGGGAAAAGATCCCATGACACCGTTGTTTACATTCCACGGCAGTAATTGTTTTCACCTCAATAGACGTCAGTGATTTGTTGAAATTACCGAAATATGACAATTTTTTACATGAAATAACTTCGAATACAAAAATTTTTATCTGTTCTATAACACAAAATATATAAGTATATGAAGTTTGAAAGTGTTTCGGTACCAAAAACACTACATAAAACATTAATGAAAAATGTTGCCCGTCAAATCAGAAAGATCCGGAAGTTGTTGTTGTTATTGGCACTCCGTCGCTTACGACGTCGAGGGTTCCAGTTGATCCAATCAATGGAACAGCCTGCTCACGAAATTAACGTTCAACTGGCTGAGCACTAATAGGAAGTAAGAGTGAGAATGAGAGAAAGTAGTGGTGAAAGAGTACAGAAGGGTTCGCAACCATCCCCTGCCGGAGCCTCGTGGAGCTTTAGGTGTTTTCGCTCAATAAACACTCACAACGCCCGGTCTGGGAATCGAAATTGTGATCCTATGACCGCGAGTCCGCTGCGCCTCCACACACACACACAAACACACATTTATATATATATATATATATATATATATATATATATACATATATATATATATAAGAAAGACACAGAAACTAAATCTTATATGTATAATGTTGACGTGTTTCTGTGTATGTTTTTGCCACAGATCACATATGTGTTGTTGTGTGTGTTTTTACGTTTCTATATAATGAAATATATGTTAGAAGTAGAGGGATACAAGAAAACTATTAAATGGGAGAGGAAGAAGAAAGAAGACTTTGTATGTATCACTTTCTCTTCTCTCTCTCTCCCTCTCTCACTGTTACTCTATTTTTTATGTTGAGCACGTGATATATGTGTATAAGAACGCGTTACAGGTAGAAGGGAAGAAATATAAAAGTTGCTAGAAACAACAGCCAAATCTCCCTTAAATTACACAAAGTAAACGGAATTTTAAAAATCTAATTACTGCACTGGAAAGTACACATCGAGAAAATTCCATTGATGTAAAAATTTTTACGAAAAAGTGGAAAATGTGGATTTCTATAAACTTTTAAAAAGGCTTCACACAGACACACAACTTCAGCTTTATATATATATATATACACACACACACAAACACACCTGACTGTGTTTCCTAATCAGTTTCAGATTCAATCCGTTTGAGTCACACCTTGGGCAAGTGATTTCTACTATAGTCTCAATGAATAAAGCCATGCGAATAGATTGTTAGCAGAAACTGTTAAAAAAAAAAACTGTTGCACATATAACTAGGTGTGTGTGCGTACCTTGTCTTAATGTATGATAGTCATAATCAAACATCATCAATGTCAGAAAATTAGTGTCAATCATTTCCAATGAAAACATGCCCAACGACGGGAAAAAATCAAAAGATAGCAAAAGGATAGCATCTGGCTATAGAAAATCTGCCTCAATGAATTACATCTAACTCATGCAGGTATGGAAAATGGACATCAAAATGATGACATTTGTAGGTAAATGGCTATGTGTCTGTAGGTATATGTCCGTGCATGAGCTTAAAATACACATTCTGTTAACCCAATGACAAATATCACCATCATCATCATTTAACATCCATTGTCCATGCAACCATGGGTTGGACAGTTTTACTGGGCTGGCACGCTGGAAGGCTGTGCCTACTGCATATACGGCTGAGCATCTATTGCCAGGACTGCCTTGGTGATGTGATGAGTCTTGGTCATTAGCACCTTGGTAGGATTTGAACTCAGAATGTGAAGAGCTGGAACAGACACCGCAAAGCATCTTGCTGGACACTAATAACTCTGCTTACCCACCACTCAAGGCTGGTATTTTATTTAACTCCAAAAGGATGAACAGCAAAATTGACATTGACATACAGGTGAACTGAATACCACGAAGCATTTGCCACATACATACACACATATGTTTATATGTGTGTGTATCAAAACAGGATTTTGAAAAAATCTTTTATATTATTTACTGAAACTTTCCAATGTCTTGTTTTGATATATAATTATTCTGCAAAATTATTTTCCAGTATTTTCAATTCTTATGCATACCTCACACAAATATATCTACATAAGTATTTGGAATAAGCAGATGTGCTTTAAGATGACATATCTTGGATTTTAACTCTCTAAATTTCATATATACACACACACACACACACACACATATATATATATATATATAAACACACACACACACACATATATATATATATATAAACACACACACACACATTCACAACGAATATTCACATACATATATGTTCACAAATATACAGTCATAAACATATAAATACACATACACACACACACACTATCAGCGTGAGTACGCTTGTATATGTGTTGCTGTGACGCTAAAGCTACAACTAAAGACATAGGACTCAAGCAATTCCAAAACGCTGCAGCTTACAACACCAGAACTATAATAATGAACTTACAAAAGCATAAAACCTATCTTTTCTAAGTAGAAGCACAACTTGTTACTGGTACTATTTTTTTTAATAGAAGGAATGAATGGTTACGTCAGGAATTAAGAAACGGGGAGACACGAAATTATGCATAGAATACAACTACAGATTGTGCTAATTTCACTTCCTTCAAGCCAACACTGGAGCCTTTGCAAGGTTGCTTGTCATGCTAGAAATAAAAGCCTAGTTTCCTTCAAATCACACCCTGCTGTCTGACAAGAGGAATGATCATTTTAATTATGTAGACTTACAAACGCTATATCGCGAGATAGCAAAAGACGAGATGGTCTCTGCTGGAACGCCTGTGTCCATAGGTCATCTCGATCAGGGTCGATTTGTAGATAAATAACTTCTATTTCTTTATTAACGTGAGAAACTGCCAGTAGTAGTCGTCTATATGCCACAAATGTTTAGGATTGAGTCATTTCTCTTTGATGACTATCAATACAAGCTTTACACATAATCGACCTTGAAATTAACTCCCTAATTTAAATATTATCAAAAATGTTTTACTGCTACTTTATTTTTTTTCTTAAGCACCCTAAAAAAAAAAGAGACTCAACGAGAAGTGATTATAATCGCTTATACTACTGATGTTTTTATTGATTAACCCCAGGTCAACCTGATCGAGCTGATGTTTGATCAAAGGCATTCCAATCGTAACCATTAAGATTCTTTTTTTTTTAATGATGTATACCTAAGGCTACATTATTCAATATGTCCACCGTATTTTTTTTAAAGACGTAGGCTGTAAGTCTGGGTGAGATTTAACTGTTTATTCTAGCAAATCGTGCGACAACATTAGAAGCTTCCTTCGTTGGTTCGTATAATCATTTGTGTGTGACATATTTTACAACGATGGCAAAGCTGACTGACTGGTTAACACAACTTGATGAATGGTGAATGAAATAAACCTCCTCGTCCGATATAAACCAACGATTGATAAAATAGATCAGAGAATACCTGTAGCTTTCTTTACATTATTAGCTTTCCCCTTCCGACTCAGGTAGCAACAACGAAGAGCAGTTGAGTAGAAATATAGGGGATTACAACAAAATTATGCAAGGAGCTATTTTAAAATTATAATGGAAGTTGTAATCATTATACGGGGGGGGGGGGGGGTCGTTTAAAATCAAAATAGGTAGAAAAAAAAGGACTCGGAATTTCACATTTCTCTTAATTAGATGTAAATAATTTTTAAATGATGGGTTGCTTCAAATTACAGAATACTACAAATCTGTTGATTGTTAAAAGAATTTACGTGGTTAAGTCTATGCCAAAGGAGGCGTCTCTGCGTTTTACATTAGAGCAATATGTATATATACACACACACACACTATATATATATATATATATATATATATATATATATATATATATATATATATAAACTAGTAGAACCACATACACACCATCAAAGTCAGAGAAAACACGTTTGTAAAAAGTAAGCCTGAGACTATAATTACAGTGTCCCGAAGTCGAATTAACAACCAAGGGGTTGATCAAGGCCCATCTCAACTCACGATACATTTTTATGGTCATTATACTTATTAAAAAAAATACCCCCTGGGTTACTGTAATTGTATTTCAACGTTTGGACATGTCATCAATGCCTAACACACACATTATATATACACATTATATATATATATATATATATATATATATATATATATATATATATATATATATATATACAATGGTAAATTCCGGTAACTAAAGGAACTCGTTGGTGATAACTGCGTGGGCAACAATTACCCCACAATACTTTATATATGGGGTATATAAATACGTATGCATGCGTGTGTGTGTGTGTGTGTGTGTGTGTGTGTGTGTGTGTGTGTGTGTGTGTGTGTGTGTGTGTGTGTGTATATATATATATATACATACACACACACACACAAAGGTAGGAAGAGTTTGCTAACGGATTACGATGATATATATATATATATATATATATATATATATATAACATATATTCACACACACACGCCTGTGTATAGAGATAAATAAGTGTAATATATATATATATATATATATATATATAAATATAGAGAGGGGGGGACATGTTGACTGTAGTAACTTCTGTTCAGACACTGAGTGGACAAGGTAGAAATACACACATATACACACTATATATAGAAACATATTATATATAGAGAGATATGTATATATATATACAGGCACACACATAATGCGTGTATGTGTGAAAACACACGTCTAGCCTTCTACACAGACATCTCTTACGTCAAATAAAATCGTCAAGATGGCGTCGTCGGTCACGTGATAGTGATGGTATTGCAGTCAGCAGACATTGAGTTAATGTAGCAAAGAGGTGTTTGGACAAGCATCTTGTGTGTATGCATGTATATTATATAAATACACACGCACACATATGAAAATATATATATATATATATGTAAATATATATGTATTAGTCAGTTTGGAATTTTTAATCAAAAGCATACGAGTTAACGAGCAACATAGGGCAAGATAACTGTTCGTGCCTCTCATACAGATATTTATTTAAGCATTTTTCACTGTTGCTTCAGTTCTGAACTTCCTAAAATGTTTCTGTTAGATATAACACAAGTCAAGCATTGAGCTTATGGATGTTCCTTAAAAAAAAAAAACACTAATTTACACCTTAAATCACATGGCAATAAAGTCATATTTCCACAAGAATTTAACTTTAATTAGCAATATATATATATATATATATATATATATATATATTTCGTTTTGGGATTTGGATTTTTAAGGCACAATAAGAAAATGACTCTCCCCAGACACAACAGTATATATATATATATATATATATATATATATATATATATATATATATATCCACATAAACATACCTATATTGTATTCATGCTCATACAATGATATATCTATATCAATACATACCTATCTATACATACGTTTGTGTGTGTATATATATATATATACACTCACACACATACAGTTTACTAAATCATTATAATATTATTATTATTGAAGTTAAAATTAAAAAAAGAAAAACTGAACCCAACCGACCCCCCCCCCTTTCTTTCCTTCACCCTGGACGGACCAGAGAATATCAAAACATACATAAAAATGTTACTTGTTATCGATTAAGAGAAATACCAGCAGCAAATGGCAATACAATACAAACTTACACAAGTACTGTCATTAGGTGTTTGCGTTGGCTGAGTTTGTTGCTGATATATGACATCCGACGTTGACGAGGCAGAGGCAGGAGTGGCACAACCACCAGAGCTTGGTGGCGTCGACGACGTCGTGGAGGTGGAGGTCGTGGTGGTCACCGTCAAATTATTAGAGACGTGATTGAAATGCACCACGTTTTTGACAGTCACATTTTTCTTATTTTTTCGACGCTTTGTTTTCTTGTTGTCAACAGAACTCATTTTTTGGGTGTCGATTTCTTAGTGCTTTTGTTTTTTTTTATGTTGGAAATTGTTTTTTTTTTTTTTTCCTACGGAAACAAATATAAGTAGTAGTAGTAGTAATAATAACAAGTCTAGATGGGGAGATTTTATAAAGCTGTCAAAAAGAGAAGAGGTAACGTGAGTAGAGAAATTGAAAGAGTATAATTTACACACTCAGATTATAAAATAATAACAACAATAATGATACAGTTATTGGCGATCCTCTTTGTAATTGTAATTTGCCAACAAGTAGTATTGACAATAAAATAATTCTTGTTGCCAAAATCTATTATAACTGTACATCATCCTAACCAAAAGTTCCAAGTTCCATAAATATTCTGATCCCATGTCAATATGGCGCTCACTACATCACACCCACAATGCATCGCTCTCTGACACACACACTTTCTGCTCACTCTCGCTCGACTTGCTCTCTTTCTCTATCTAACTATCTGCCGCTCTACTTGCTCTTTTTCTCTCTATCTAACTATCTGCCGCTCTACTTGCTCTTTTTCTCTCTATCTATCTATCTATCGCTCTACCTGCTCTCTCTCTCTCTGCTTGCTCTCTTTCCCTCTCCGTCTCTCTCTCTCTCTTTCGCTTGCTTCTCACTCGATCATTCTTGGTCGTTCACACACTCTCACTCTTACTCGTTCATTCACTGCTAGATTTCTTCTTTTGCAGCTGTAAACGTTTTTAAAGGCACACACGCTTCCAAGAATGAAAACCCACGCAAATCTACCACATTTAAACTTTCGATCAGGACACCTCAATCCTAAAATTTTACTAATATTTATTCTGCGTGTATATATATATATAATTATAATTTCTCTCTCATTATATATATATAGTGTGTGTGCGCGCGCGTACAAAAACATTTCGAACACATCCTCTGCTGAAATGTCTTTATTTGTTTATTTTTTAAACGCAGAATGAAAAAAAAAAACGCAAACGTGTGGACCCGATCCTATCTAAATTCAACAATTATTACAACATTGATAGCTATATGGCTTTGGTTATATTTTCTGTCAAAATATTTACTATTCTCTTTTAATGCGGAACTATAAACACATTGGAAACATTCCTTTCACACAAGCTTGGTAAATTGATATTACATGCAACAGGCATCTGTATAAACCAATTTAGAAAGATAAACAAATAAAGTGGGTAAATAAAATGTGTGTGTATTCAATAAATAAGAGAAAAGTTAAGCGTGGAATGTTTATGTTTTAGAAAATTCCACTTGGTCATCCCCTTCGTGTACGTTACTGTCAGGTGCCTGTTATATCAAGCAATCGATCAGTTACAAAAAAGAAAACAGCTTATAATTACTAATTTGACGGGCTTTACCATATTATAAATACACGTGTGTATTGGTATATTTTTGGTGGAACAAGAGAAATAATTTGTGCCATAAACGAAACTCTGGACCCTTGAGTCACAACCGATATAAATATTTGTTGGCATTAATGCCTATTTGTTTGTTTATTTATTAGCATGTAATTTAGACGAAATAATTTTAATTGTTCGATTTTTCGATATTTTCTAATTCTCCGGTTACGATTTTATTTTTCAGAAGTATTCTTGTTGACAAATGAATTTTCTATTGTATTGATTTGGTTTAACTAGATATAACGACACTTGTGTAACTGTTCTTCGCCGTCAGCGGTGAAGTAACATTTACAACAATCTTTGGCGTGTCTCAGGCGTATTCTGTGGATTGTTAGGGGAGGCGGTGGCTGCTTTACTGGTGATGCTAACTAAGGAACACGGAAAGAGAGAGAGTAAGGAATAATAGTGGGAAGCATTTTACCACATGCTTCAGCTTCTGTCTTTTCTCACCCCGCTCTCTTCTAAGTCTGCAGCACAAGCCAATACCCATCACTTCCGTCAGCTGAATACTTTTGAAACAAGCCGACAGTTATTGGAAATTTAGCTTCACAGCTGAAATGGCTATACAACGAAAAGGACTGACTTCAATTAAATCGAAATCGAACAATACATTACTGGTACTTATTACTCCTAATCCAACGGAGTTAAAACTTAAATCAATGAGAAGGCAAACTAATAATGTGAAACCTACCACCTGACGTTCTAATCTATTAACTTCCTAGCTTGCGCTTTATTTGTATTCTATCGATTTCTACTGTATTACATAGATCTCATCAGTGATACATTGTCATTTATCTCAACAATTTATATGTATTTTGTTTATAAAATAAAATTCTTCAGAAGTATCCTTTAGCATAAGATAAATTATACAGAAGCTACAGTACATTCGTCATAATATGTTTATTATGTTTGGCTAAGATAGTATAATAATCTTTTCCACTCTAGGCACAAGGCCTGAAATTTTGGGGGAGGGGGCCAGTCGATTAGATCGGCCTCAGTACGCAACTGGTACTTAATTTATCGAGTCCGAAAGGATGAAAGGCAAAGTCGACCTGGCGGAATTTGAACTCAGAACGTTATAATAATATGATAGTGTATAAGGAAAGGTTGATTGTGCCCTCCTTAAATCATTCTCAAACCAAAGGTAACAAAATAGCCAATCATAAACCACTTCCAGTCACAAGTGTCTTAGCTGCTCATAACTACTCTGGAATCTGCTTTTAGATATTAATTATATTGATATTAAATTTAGGAACTTGGCCGTAGATCTATAAAAGGGAATGAATTTGTCTTACATCCATATTTTTCTAATGAAGATATCAATTTAAAATGAAGTGAATTAATTTCAACCTAGAAGGAAAAATCAGTTTGTAAAATTTCTTCTTCAGTAGCATATAATTACTTCTTTATTCACAACATTCCTTTCAATAGTGTTTAAATAACTGCTTTGATTGTCTTCCGGCATTTCTAATACAGCCAAAGCTTTTGTCCAAACCTTAATCAAATCAATTTGCTGAGTGGAATACAAGTAATTCGTCTCATCTAACAACAACTGTGATAATTAACTCTTATCTTTCACAACAACACTTTCAAAGAAATTTAAAACAGTGAGGTCAAAAAAATTCTATTCTAGTGTTGACTAAACCAAAATTGGGGGTATAAAAATTGGCTTAAAATTCTGTTCTTGGGCTTTTAACTACGATTTTCAGGTTATCTTCTTTCTAGTGTGGTGGAATTATTGATTTTCATGTTAATTAGTGAGAGTTGTTAATTAGTGGGAGATTTAATCTGTCTTTGTAGTTGGTTTATTAGTAAAAAGCTTTTTGATTGAATTTAATATTTGTGCAAAGGCTTCTGGCAGAATTTAAAGTAATTTAAAAGTAGGACAGAGAGTCGGCAGAAATAGAGTACCACATTAAATGCATTACATTAGGTCTTTCTATGTTCTGAGTTAAAGCCATGCTGAGGGTCAATAATACTTTTCATTCCTGTTAGGGTCTATAAAATAAATACCTGTAATATATTGAAGTCAATTCAAACATTTTGCAAACAAAAGCAAAAAAAAAAGTCACCTTGCGACTAATCAAAAGAAATAATTATTACTGACCTAACAATGGTTGTTTGAATAGTCAAAGCATTACAAAAGTAGAAGAAACCAGCTGAATGAATAAATGCTACAGGATAAGCCAACAAGGGAGTCTTTATTTGGTTGCCTGACCTGTTAGAAACAACATGCTGAATATCCCTCAAAGTACACTCTATTATCTTTAAAAAGAGGGAAGGGTATTCCTAAATACACGATGACAAAGAAAATATGCATGGCTACAGTTGGAATGTATCTGATCATTGGTTTATTCAGAGCCAACCTGACACTAAACAAAAGTACTACAGATGGAAATGCTTCTTAAATAGAAGTGAGGTAAGTTTAAGCCATTATGTAGAGTTAGATGATGATAGTAAGAACTAATTCAAAATATCTAGGACACACAAAGTAAGCGAGTAAAGATACTATATTATGGGAGCTAGATATATTGCAATGGAGAGTATTCAACAGAGAATCTATTAATTTCCTTATCGTCTACAAAACCAGATTTTCATAATCACTTCAACAATGATCAGAATATATTTCAGTATATTTTGGCATGGCATTAATGTCAGTCAGTATGAAATCAACATGAATGTTTCTAGTTTGAGCTATGTATGTGGCCAGAGTTGGTAATGGTAATGTAAACACACACATAGTTCAAATATATGAAAGAACTTCTATACAGTTTCTTAACCTGCTAAAAACAGGGGCTAAATCTTCCTCAAATGACACCCTATCATCTTTGAGGAGGAAAGACACATTGTATAATTTATTCCAAAATATCCCTAAAAGGAGAAAATTGTCCTGACTAGAATGCCTTTCTTCAGAGGTCTGTTCAGTTAGGGCTGACTTGGAATTTAACAATAACAACAAATAATAAATACACACACACTTTTTATGTACCTATATACTAATATATAAGGAGTATTTTTCACATTACATTTTATATAACTTGGACATCAATGGGAAGCCAGGTTTCACTTTCCATAATTCCATGTTATGATAAGATTATTTGGAATGTGATACTTCTGCAATATAGGCTGTGAATACCTGTATTTATTCAAAGGTAACCAGTACTATTCGAAAAAAAATCTATCTCTAATTATTCTATATTTTCATGAATAATCTAACCTATTAACATTTCCATTATGGGTTACTCTTTTACTTGTTTCAGTCATTTGACTGTGGCCATGCTGGAGCACCGCCTTTAGTCGAGTAAATCGATCCCAAGACTTATTCTTTGTAAGCCTAGTACTTATTCTATCGGTCTCTTTTGCCGAACCGCTAAGTTACGGGGACGTAAAAACACCACCATCGGTTGTCAAGCGATGTTGGGGGTACAACCACAGACACACAAACATATACACACACATACATATATCATCATCATCGTTTAACCTCTGCTTTCCATGCTAGCATGGGTTGGACGATTTGACTGAGGACTGGTGAAACCGGATGGCAACACCAGGCTCCAATCTAAATTTGGCAGAGTTTCTACAGCTGGATGCCCTTCCTAACGCCATATATATATATATATACACATATATGACAGGCTTCTTCCAGTTTCTGTCTACCAAATCCACTCACAAGGCTTTGGTCGGCTCGAGGCTATAGTAGAAGACACTTGCCCAAGGTGCCATGCAGTGGGACTGAACCCACAACCATGTGGTTGGTAAGCAAGCTACTTACCACACAGCCACTCCTGTCAACTAATAATAATAATGTCCTGCTTAGCACCATCATTAGTAACAGTAGCAGCAAATTAATAAGGGAACCTGTTAGAAACAGAAGCTAAATCTCCTTCTTCAATCAATATATTGTCAAGTTATAAGAGTAATACACTGTATAGTGTAGTCTTAGATACACTATGACTGCAGCCATAGTTAAGTGGTTAAGAAGTTTGCATCAAAATCACAAGGTCCCAGATTTGATCTCACTGCATGGAATCTTGTTTAATTCTTTGTTACCATATTTCTGTTGAAATACACTGATTTGTTTCGGTCAATTTTGGAAATAATGAAGAATGTTACTCTTCTACTCTTTTACTTGTTTCAGTCTTTTGACTGTGGCCATGCTGGAGCACTGCCTTTTAGTCGAGCAAATCGACCCCAGGACTTATTCTTTGGAAGCCTAGTACTTATTTTATCAGTGTCTTTTGGTGAACCGCTAAGTTACGGGGACGTAAACACACCACCATCGGATGTCAAGCGATGGTGGGTGGACAAACACAGACACACACACACACACACACACACACATATATATATATATATATATATATACGACGGGCTTCTTTCAGTTTCTGTCTGCCAAATCCACTCACAAGGCTTTGGTTGGCCCGAGGCTATAGTAGAAGACACTTGCCCAAGGTGCCACGCAGTGGGACTGAACCCGGAACCATGTGGTTGGTAAGCAAGCTACTTACCACACAGCCACTCCTGTGCCTATGTTATTGGCGTTTGGAACATACATTATCATGAAATTTTCATGGCAGGTTTTTAACTGAGATCACTTTAAAATGGAATTTGTATCACAGAACCAAGGACAGTTTCAGATGAATTGGTGTCAAAAAGGTTAAAGGATCACTTTTTCTTTTTTTTTTATCTTCTATTTTTAATGTAGGCAGAGTTTTTGTTCAAATTGATTTGCCTGTTAGAATACAAGTAATTAATCTTGTCTAACAACATCTGTGATACTGACCTTTGCAATTTGCTTGAGGTCAACCCAAGCCTCATGAATAAAATTGGGCAGAGAGAAATTAAGTAGAAGTCTGTCACATGGATTGAATCTATAGGCCAGTTCAACTTGGAAACTGTACTAAGAGTGCATGTGTCAGCCATGCAGGTAGATCAAACCTAAAACTCCCCATTAGACAAAATAGATTACTTGTATTTTACCAGAGTGGAGGCGCAATGGCCCAGTGGTTAGGGCAGCAGACTCGCGGTCATAGGATCACAGTTTCGATTCCCAGACTGGGCGTTGTGAGTGTTTATTGAGCGAAAACACCTAAAGCTCCACGAGGCTCCGGCAGGGGATGGTGGCGAACCCTGCTGTACTCTTTCACCACAGCTTTCTCTCACTCTTACTTCCTGTTTCTGTTGTGCCTGTAATTCAAAGGGTCAGCCTTGTCACACTGTGTCATGCTGAATATCCCCAAGAACTACATTAAGGGTACACATGTCTGTGGAGTGCTCAGCCACTTGCATGTTAATTTCACGAGCAGGCTGTTCCGTTAATCAGATCAACTGGAACCCTCAACGTCATAAGCGACAGAGTGCCAACAACAACAACATTCTACCAGATAAATTAATTTGGTGTAAATTTGGACTGAAGCTCTGACTACATTAGAAATACCAAAAGACATAGAAAAAGGCAATTCTCTAAACAAGATGCCATGTAGTGGTTTCTGCAGTGGTTCTGGGATCTGGTGATTCTGATGCAAACTTCTTAACCTCTCAGCTAAGCCTGCTGCTATTGTGTATATAGGACTACATTATGTAGTATATTACATTTATAACTTGACAGTGTATGGTTTGAGAGAGAGATTTGGCCTCAATTTCTTGCAGGTTCAGTGCTATTTGCACATTGATTTAACTAGTTAGACATTCAGTTAATTGAACAACCAAATTCTCTTCAACAAAACCAATGAAGATTCCATCAATCATGTTTAAAAAGAGAACAGCGTGGTCATGGCTGGAATCAAATCAATCAGAGCTTCTATCAGACTAAACAGCAATAATCATGCACATCAATTTAAAGCCTGTTTTTCCATGCTTGCATATATTGTATTGGACAAGTAAAACGTGTTTCTTCTGTACCATCTAATCTGTAATTGATTGTCTCTTTTGCAGACATTAACCAATGCTTTCACACTCACATAATCAATTGTCATGTACTCCTTATTCATTAAGTTTTACTGAAGCTAACGCTACAGTTTCTCAAGTCTATAACCTTCTTGACTTCACTCCCAATCTGTTGTTGTAAAATGGTACCCTGCTTCTAATATGCACATCAAATAATTTGTCCTTACACACTGAGATATTTCTGTTTCTTTATTTCTAAACCTTTATAACTAACAAGCAGAGATTAATAATTATTCCATAGGTGAGATTAAACTGAATTGTCATCAGTCATTTAATTTCAGCAATATTTTTTTTGTCATTTACTAAATTTATATATTATCAAATTGCATAATAATGTTCTAAATATTAATATAGAGTCAGAGCTAGTTGCTCCTCCTAAAGTTTATGCTATTCTTTGTTTTTATATATTTATTTCAAGATTTATTTTATATTGGGCAATACATTTATTGTTTTCTCCATCTCCTATGAAACCTACTATATTTCTTTATCTAGTTCTGATCTTCCTTTACTTTCACATATTTTTTATCATTAACAATATCAGGCCTGTCTAAAAAACAAACTTTTGAAACAGCACCATCCACCCACACACAGATCACCTTTCCACAAATCCTCATATGTCACTTTATCAAAATGTCTCAAATGTCAAAGTGACAGATGGTAGAAAATATTTAGTAGGAAACATTTGCCAAAATAAATTTTGTTTGCTTTCATTGAGGGTGGGGGTATAAATAAAGAAGTTACAAAGAGGGCATGAATATTTTATATATAAAAGTATGGCTTGGTTTTCATAAAGTTAGGAGTTTCTCTTTAGATGTTAATACAAGGTGGTGCTGAAAAGTCCCTGGCTTTGGATAAAAGAAAATACAGGAGGATCAGTTTATGATTTTATCCAATATATCCCCCTCTCAGATTCACACACTTCTTGCAGTGGTCCTTCAGTTTCTTTGAGCCCTGTAAAAGAACTTGGAAAGTCGGGCCTCCAGCCTGGCCTTTTGCAATACTCTTAAAGCCAAGAACTTTTCAGCACCCCCTCATATAGTTTGAACTGTTAAAAATAGTGTACGCCTTTGCTTTTATTACAGTACTGGACTATAGTGCATAAGTTTATAACACTATACTTTAAACACATGCATCACATAGAGAACTAACCTTCACATCCACTCACATCCAACAGAACTATATTCCAAATATATCACTAATATAGACAAAATACTTCATACCATACAATGAAATCTTTATAAGATTACATGTCAAATATAGAAATTATATAATTACCCAGGAAATATAGAAATCATACATTATACTTCAAATGTATATACATAGTACAACTGAAACATAGGCATCATTATTCTTTATTCAATACTTTTCAAATAGTGCATTATTCTTTATGCTTTACTTATAATATATTACTCTTCAAATATAGTCATCATACAACAAATATATATATATATATATATATATATACAACAAATATAGACGTTATACATTAATACAGTGGAATTATTTCATAATCAACTTTTAAAATATTAACATTTGGTTTTGACATGACATTCTGCCTGTTTGTCTATTTACCTATCTCTATCTATCTGCCACCTAATCACTCTACCCATACATCTGTTTGTTTATCTTTCTGGATCTGCATCTCTGCTTATCAGTCTGCTCTTCATTAAAATGTCATTGTTTTGTTGCTTACATACAGATCTCATTACCTGTTCCTCATTTCTTTTCATGTGTTTTCTAGTCACAAAAGATTACCTTATTTTTCTGCCTATAAATATCAATTTAATGACACTTTCAAGATCAAGTAGAATCATCCTTATATCAATGTTTCAAACTTAGTTTGCTGCGGCAATGAAACTCTAAATTTGTGAATATAAAAATTATTTATATTAAAATTCTTGAACACGAAGCTTTACAAATTATTATTTGCAGACTTGTATAACACCGAGAATGAAGGGTCCTCTACATGCTGCAATCAGCTAAAAATAGTAAAGGAATTTATCTCAAAACATTGCCTACAAACTTAAAAGAAAGAGGGATGACTACCCATGGATCTGCTCAGTTGAGTCTGACATAGAGTTAACAATAACTGCTGCTAGAATAGCAAGAGGCACAAGTGATCAAATACCGATAGTAGATTTTATTAGTAACCTTGACCTTGTTTACAGCATTTCAATACTTAACTTTCATGAGTAATACTTAAATCTTAACCAAATATTGCTAATAAAACTACTAAAGCGCCTTGAAGTTTTTCTTTCAGCTGTCTTTTGTTGTAAATATACGAAATCAAAGTATTGGTTCTTTTTTACATTTGTTATTGTAAAAATAATAATTCAGAAAAATTTTGATGCTCTGCGACTGAGGAAATAAGTCAACAGCTGTTATCTCCCTTACGTAGGTTCTTCTGTTCTGTATTTAACATCTGTAGTCATTCTAATTTTTCTTAGTTGTGTTAGGATAATAGCTTTCTGACAACAGTATTATTTGTCATTATGAAATGATGTGCTAGTAAATACTATTGAGCTCTTGGCTACATGGTGAAGAACATAGATGTACAAATCTCTTAGTTTTGTACATCTATGTTCTAAGCTTAAATTATGCCAGAGTTTTACATCGCTTTTCTTTTAAGAGTTTATAAAAGTGTTATAGTACTAATGTGTGTGTGTGTGTTAAAAAGTTCCATCTTTCATAAAATTTCCTTTCCTTGATTGGACATTTACTAATAGACATCTAACTCATCTAGCACAATCACTCTCACTTATTTGCCTAAGTTCATATGCTACCTCTGCTTCTCTTTGAATCCCTCCTGCAGTAGCATTTTTTTCTTCTTTCTCTTGTTTAACATTGAGAATATCTGTTTCAACTCACATCCTTTTGAAGTCATCATTGTAGCTATTTCCTCTTCTTACCCTCCTTCTACATTGACACCACTAATATAGAGGTTGAATTATTTACTGTTCTAAATTATACCTGCATTCCTAACCATGACAGGACTCTCACAAACCCTCCTGAAATTGCTGCATCTTCCAACATTATATAGTCTGACCCCACATTTCTCTACTAACCCTAAACCTAACCTTAACCCTCGATTCACCATAACAAACAAGTTGAAAATGTATACAATGTTACAATTCTTTGATTCTGCAAAGAAAGAGGCTGGAAAATGCCATTATGAAAGACTGCTGAACGTGGAGAATGAATGGGAGGAGGAGAGTCTGCCGAAGGTTGACCCGATTGAGGGACCAGCTACCTGAATCTACAGTACCTTGGTAATAAAGCAATTAAGGATATGAAGACAGGGAAAGCCCCCAGTCCATCAGGAATCACTGCTGAAATGCTTAAAATATCTAGCAGTGTGAGTTATGGTCTAGCAACCCATATTGTAAATCAGGAGGTCCACGAAGGAGTCATACCCAATGACTGGTACAGCAGCATCATAGTCAACTGCTACAAAAGTAAAGGTGAGACCTTAGATAGAAATAGTTACAGAGGTATCAAATTGTTGGATCAGATGTTGAAAGTTATGGAGATTAATCATAGCCCAACTAATTAAGGAGAGAGTTAGCCTAGATGTGATGCAGTTTGGTTTTGTGCCAGGGAGAAACACTATTGATGCTATATGTCAGGTAAGACAGCTGCCAGAGAAATACCTAGTCAAAGATAAACTTCTGTACTTGGCCTTTGTTGACTTGAAGAAAGCCTTTGACAGGGTCCCCCAATCCCTTATTTGGTGGTCAATGCAGAAACTAGGGATAAACAAGTGGTTGGTTAGAGCTGTACAAGCCATGTACAGGGATACTACCAGTAAGGTGAGGGTTGGCAATGAGTACAGAAAAGAATTCAGGGTATAAGTAGGGGTTCATGAAGGATTGGTGCTCAGCCCCCTCTTTTTCATCATAGTCCTCCAGGCAATAACAGAGGAATTTAAGACAGGCTGCCCCTGGATGCTCCTCTATGCTGATGACCTTCCTCTTATAGCTGAATGACTACCAGGACTAGAGAAGAAGTTCCAGGTATGGAAGAAAAGTCTAGAATCGAAGGGCCTTAGAGTTAATCTAACAAAAACCAAAGTCTTAGTAAGTAGGAAGGCAGAAAAATCACAAATCCCTTCAGGTAAATGGCCCTGCTTGATCTGTAGAAAAGGCATAGGTAGAAACTCTGTAAGATGCACCCAGTGCATGCACCTTTTATTTGGACACATAAAAGGTCCAGCAATATCAGAGGAAGATTGACAGGGAAACTAGCTTTTGTATGTGGAAGGTGCACAGGAACAATAAACACTGAAAACGTACAGAAAATAGACTCCTTCAACTACCAGGGGGGGTGCAAGCTAGAGGTAGTAGATAGCTTCTGTTATCTAGGTGACCAGGTTAGTAGTGGAGGTGGATGCTCCAAGAGCATAGCAGTGAGAATAAGATTAGGTTGGGCAAAGTTCAGAGAGCTCATACCTCTACCAGCCAGAAAGGACCTCTCTCTCAGAGTGAAAGGCAGACTGCATAATGCCTGTGTGCAAACCGCCATGCTACATGGCAGTGAAACATGGGCTATAACAGCCGAGGACATGCATAGGCTTGAAAGAAATGAAGCCAGTATGCTTCGCTGGATGTGCAATGTCTGTGTACATGTTCGACAGAGTGTAAGCATCTTGAGAGAAAAGATAGGCATAAGAGGAATCAAATGTGGTGTGCAAGAGAGATGACTATCCTGGTATGGTCATGTGATGCGTATGGATGAGGACAGCTGTGTAAAGAAGTGCTGCTCTCTAACTGTGGAGAAAACCTGTGGTAGAGGTACACCCAAGAAGATATGGGACTCAGTAGTGAAGGATGATCTTCAAACTTTGAGCCTCACAGAGACAATGACTAGTGACCAAGACCTTTTGAGATATGCTGTGCTTGAGAAGACCCATCAAGCCAAGTGAAATCGTAGTTATGGCTGATGTTGGTGTCGTGTAACTGGTACACATGCTGATGACATGTAAAGAGTGCCATTGGAACACTGGGCCTCGTGGAGGCTAGTGGCCGAGTTCTTTTTGAGCATTGGATCACGTGGAGGCAAAGTGGCTGAGTTCCTTTCAAGTGTTGGGCCTCACAGAGGCAAAGTGGCAAAGTTTCTTTCGAGCGTTGGGCCTCACAGAAGCAAAGTGGCTGAGTTCCTTTCAAGCGTTGGGCCTCGTGGAGGCAAAGTGGCCAAGTTTCTTTTGAGTTTTGGGCCTCACAGAGACAATGACCGAGACTTTTGGCATTATGTCATGCTTGAGAAAACCCTACAAAAGTAGTACTCAATTTTCCTCAACTGATCAATAGATCAGTTGAATACACTTATCAGTAACGTATATATAATGACTACTGGAAACAACTGTAAGCCAAATTTACTCTAATAAAGGAAAAAATATGTAATGATCGTTATTTATACCTTATCTGATTCATATATATATATATATATATATATATATATATATATATATATATATATATATATATATAATATATATATATATGTATCTTGACTTGGCAGCACGAGCGATCATTTACAGAGGAGGATGTTCACGTCTCACACACGAAATAACAGCTACAAAGTTGTTTGATAATTTCTTTACTCGAATGATGATATTGAGTTAGAAAAGAAAAATGCTATATTGTGATATTTATGTGTTTTTCGGCAACCTTAACGCTGTATGTAAAGTCAAACTACAACCAATAATCCCTTAGAAGAAATAAACATGAACAATTTTTCGGAGTTAGCTAGAATACTTTTACAATGGGTACATATCTTTGCTTTCACCGGTAGTGTGATTTTGTTTTTCACACTAATTGTGTACGATGTCTCAAAGCGAAATAAAACTTTGTAAATTAATTATACGTGAAAATTTTGCAGAGACTGCTGAAAAGGTTTCTACAATTCTTTTAGAATCAGGGCCTTGCGCGTTGAAGTTACTTGCTATTTATACAAATTTAAAACTCGATCAGGTAATATCTGGTTTTTCTTTTTACTGTTAAATGTATAATACGCTTGTTTTCATTTGAACTCGTGAAAAGAGACATTTTAAAAATGCACATAAATGATAGAGGTAATTGTTCAGATTACGTTCGTAAAATCAAAACGTATTGTCGATAATATTGATAACTTTGATTTTAGTTTCAGTTGTTTTTGTTTTTTGTTTATTTTATCTCTTTTTTGAGGCGTAATTTTAGCTGCAAGTCTGTTTTATGAAAGGAAAGAAGAAAGCAAGAGGAAATGATAGCTAGATAACCAGTCAGAAATACAGATTTATATATGAGAGATATAAATAGATAGTTTTATAAGTCGAGCAAATAATGATTTTCTCCAAAGCGAAGCTAGGAATCAGTTGTAAATAACAGGTACAGATGACGAGGGGTGATAAGAATGAATAAAGTATCAGATAGTATACTTTGCTGTATTTAGTTATGCCCCTTTACTTTTTTTACGAACGAAACCTGAACAATTACCTAGATAGATAAACAATAACAATAATTTCTATATTAGTCACTAGACCACAAATCTTTGGATGAGGAATGCAGTCAATTAAATCAACTTTTGCACTTATTTTAAAGAGAAAGTCTGAACGTAAAGGGACGTAATTAAATAGTTTATATTTTAAACGTGAAGGTTTCGTCCTTAGCGAACTTTGTGCTACGTCCGTGCACGTGCGTGCATGGTTTGACACACACGGATGGGTAGTGTCGATCACAATATAATTTAAGAACAGGGCAGATCACACAAGGATGAGAAGTCGTTACCGAGGCCACCCTATAATTCTTAATATCTTCTCTTGCGATAATTTCTGCAAACTGGGCTCTCTATAACTGCCTGTAAGATCTGTAGCGAGGCATAAAGAAGCCAGCGCTATTTTGAAACATCGAGATCTCGCCTGCAACCATTATTTAAGGAAAAGACAACATTTTCCCCTCTCGTCCTTCTCACGCTTTGCATAGTTTTGGTGTATTTGTTGATTGTGTGAGGTGTTGTCGACTATTTTGGGCTGCTTTGCAGCGGTTTTCTGGTTGTGCTTTCTCTCCACCTTGAGGAGGGTCAGCAATGTCAACAGTAAGGAATATGTTCTGTTCTGACATTAGTAGGTCCGAATTGTCGTCTTTGGAGGAGGAGCTCGTACGAGCAGTTGATAGGATGGACAAGTGCTTAAGGAAGAAAAGCTTTACGGAAGTGGCAGAAGTCACAAAAAAGGAGGTGGACCTGACAAACAAAGAAAAATATGAGAAGATGGCATGTAGGGGTTCTAGTTCTCGCTTCCAACTCCTTCCCGATCAGCACAATATCTGCTTTTCCCATGTCAGAGCCAGTCTAAGGTCAAGTAGAATAGATTTGTCTTTCCAGATGATGATCCTTGGGTAGCTCCTGTTGAAGGACAGCCAGTCTCTTGCTAGCCCTTTGTCCGAGGTCACTCTATAACATTGCTCTGTGTTATTTCCTTCTTATTTTCGATGGTAGTCCAATCTACCTCACCTATCATCTCCCTATCGCCATCAGATAATGAGATGGCACTGCTGGTCATGATTTCTGGCTAGTCCTGTGTTGAGAGATGAGGTCCTTTGGCCTCTTAGTGCTCTACCTTTTTATTGGTCCCTGCTGTAGAACATAAGGTGATTTCTTTTGCTCTGACTATCCTTGAAGTCACTACCAGTTGTACTCTGGAAACAGCTTCTGACGTTTCCTATTGTTATTACTGTCTCTACTGTTGTCTGTCACCCTCTTTCCTCCACAGCATTTCCTCCTTCTCTAGCAGAAAGTCCTCAAGTGATCATATTTCCATATGTGTAGTAACTACCCTTTCTGCTCTGCACTACCATTCTGTTTGCTTTCCTTTTTACTCTTATGATGAGGTACAACTTCAGGATAGTCTTATAATATCTTTGAGAATCATTAGGACCTGCATGTTCATGCAGTGCTATAACCTCACCTTGCTGTACTGTGTTGCAAAGATGCTGTCAAGACAAAGTCAACATCTGTAGCAATGTTCTTTGCTAGGATACTTGTTTTGTCTCTCCATATATTGCAGCACTAGCCTGTGAGCAAGTGTATGATCCATCAGCTTTGTTTTCTTACTTTGTCTTGAATCTTAAAGACCAAGCACATACTTCTACATACCCTGCCTTGTCTGATGAGGCATACATCTGCCAGGACCTCTAACTCTTTCCTTGAAACCTTAAGGAAACCTTAAGTAGATCATCTTCCAACTTGTCATTCTTGGATTACCTCATTGGATAAAGAAGCACTACCTTTTGTGACACTTCTTAACCATTGTCTTTCCTTTGAGTTGGCTCAAATTGAGTTACTCCTTTTTTTTCCACAATGTTAGCTCACATATTTTTATTTTAATTATGTTTCCCATGTCCTCTGATCAACTAAGTGAACAGCACCCCTGAATACATGCTAACTCCAACCAAAGTGACCTGTTCCAGACATGTCAGCATGAAAAGTGGTTGTAAAAATGATGATGATGATGATGTGAATGTATGTCTAAATTTTCTGTGTTTGATTAAAATTTTGAGGGCATGTTTATTTACATTAGTACAACCACTACTGTGATGAGCACTCACATCTGTCACTTCTGAAATAGTCTTCTTTCAGTTTGTAAATTGTGCAATGTCAAAAATGATTAAACAATGTTCAAAAATGTGTAAAAATAGACCTTTTTTAGATTTACCAAAAGGAGAACTAAAAATTAAAGTATCTTATCTACATGATTTCTCTCTGCAACTTCTTATCTGTGCTGCATATGTTGTTATTTAGCCTCACATCAATCCTGATCTAACAGATTTTGAACATGCTTATGACTACATTATCTAATATGACCCCCCTCCTTTTTTAGACGACTGTAAGGTTTGATTTAAGGGAAATCTTGTTATTATTTCTAGCAGACCAAACAACCGCATAGAGGTTCCCTTTTCCTCATGGGACAAATTGAGTTCAACATTGCAAACCAATGATTCAATTGTTTAACTGGTGCAGACCACCACTCGATTTTAACTTGGTTTTTATAATAATCTTTACATAAATAGACTAGTAATCATAAAAGTTTAAGTGGAATGACTGAAGCATGGCTTTGCAGTTAAGAAGTATTCTTTACAATACAGTTGTGAATTCAATCCACTGCATGTCAACTTGAACCAGTTCTTCCATCATAGTCTGAAGTCAACTAAAGCCAAAAACTGTGTGAATGCCCACCAGAGGAACCATTCTTGCTCCAGTCAAACCATCCAATCCATGCCACCATGGAAAAAGGATGTTAAATGATGATGATAATGAAGAGGAGGATGACTGAGTAATAGTCGACCATATTGTCAGACATGAGAAATGTAACATTTTTATCTATAAGTTGATTTTTTTAAAAAAAGAAGCATCATGAATGTTGTCATTATTTTATGACTACTGGAAGGGTTTTGCCACTTTTAGTTGTTTACCATCTTTGTGAGGTTCAGCCTCCTCAGATTAGCCTTCGCTTCTTCTTGCTTTGTTTTCTTTAGTTTTCATCTTTCACAGATTTTTCCCACTGTAATTACTCATCCTATCATCCATACATGCTTCACTCTTTTCTCTAGCATACTGAATCTAATTCCTTTTATATCCAGCTACTATTTCTAGCAGGTTGTACCACCATGTATAACCTCACTCAGTGTATTTATGCTCTGTCATCCATGCATACTAACATTTAACATTACACATCTAGTGGAGTTGCATGATGCATCTCTTTCCAGCTTTCACTCACCCTCAGCATTCATTGCCCTTGTTTCACTATCATACAACTTCACACTTGATGTGCAAACATATATGTATGTGTGTATTCATTTGTTCATTTTACATTCATTATTTTGATGCTAGTATGGGTTAGAAAATATCTTATTGTAGTATTGTTTTACTGCTGGATGCTCTTGTCTCTAACCCTTATTTCTAAGCAGTCTCTTATTCCATACATCTTTGAAGGTATAAAGCCTGCAGATGATTTGTTGATAGGGAAATAACAACATTATTGCTTGTACTTTAGCAATTTTCAGTGCAGTACAAATGTAAACAAACACACATCATCATCATCCTCATCATTTAATGCTCGGTTTTCATGCTGGTATGGGTTGGACTGCTTGATAGTAAATGGTAAGGCCAGGGGCCACACCAGGTTCCATAGTCTGTTTTGGTTTGACTTCTATGGCTGGGTGCCCTTCCTGATGCCAACCACTCCACAGTGTACTTTTTATGTGGCACCATCACCAGTGCTTTTAAGTGGCACCAGCAATATATGTATATATATAAAACTGGTTTTCAGTTTCTGTTTATCAAATCCACTCGCATAACTTTATAGAAGAAAAAAATTTGCTCAGTGTGCTGTACAGTAGGACAGAACCCAAACCATGAGTTGAGAAGAGCCTTCTTACCCACAGAGCCATGTCTGTACCTTATACATACATACATGCATGCATGCTGTACATGATTTGAAAGTACATTTGTTCTTCAGTGTTTTTGGCTTTCATCTTATGTCACATAGTTATGAACATATGCACACATACATTAACATACATGCACACAAATATTCACATATATAGAGATACATACACATTTATCCGATGTGTGTGCGTGTATATAATCCTCAGTTATTCTTTACATCTCATTTACAGGTAAAAAAAATTCTGGCTGTTCTCATTACACATCACATAGTAAAGTTCAATGTGAACAAGAAAGGTCTAATTGAGTATAACATTAGCATTAAAGCAATTTTATCTCGAGTACGCTTCCCTATTTATATCTGCACTTCAAAAACCCTTTATGGAGATGCTGCTGAACTCTTGGTTGAAGAACTTCTGCAGAGAGGTGAAGCTACCATGGAAACTGTTGTCAACAAAGTAACAGAACGGCTAAATGATGCATTGGAGGCCTCAGGTAATATATATTTAATTTCTACTCTTTCACGTCTATATAGTGAAACATCAACTTAATAAAGAAAACTCTTAAGTAGTTGCTCCACCTGCTGAAAATATCAGCTTAAACTCCTTCAAATCTTATCTGACCATCTTAAAAAGTGAATGACAAACTGAATGATAATCATCATCATCATCATCGTCGTTTAATGTCCACTTTCCATGCTAGCATGGGTTGGACGATTTGACTGAGGACTGGTGAAACCAGATGGCTACACCAGGCTCCAATCTGATTTGGCAGAGTTTCTACAGCTGGATGCCCTTCCTAACGCCAACCACTCAGAGAGTGTAGTGGGTGCTTTTTACATGCCACCGGCATGGAGGCCAGTCAGGTGAAAGTCCTAAATATACTGTGACTGTCTGCTCAATCAATGTTGACCTGAGGCTGAAAGTTATCAAAATATGAAATGTGTCAAAAAATGAAATATGTCAAAAAATTTCTCAAATTTACACAACTCTTTGATGTTGTTTTACTGGGGATTTTGTTATTGTTGTTTAACCCCTTGGTCAGCCCCCATTGAATAGATCCAGTGCTGGATTAACCATTAACCAAAATAAGCAGGTGCTTAGGGCATCAAGGGAAGAGGGGTACCACAGAAATGGTTAATGGTTTATGACACAAAAATCACTTTAAATTTGCTAAAATAATATTCAGGATGCTTTATCTCTGCTAAGCATAGTAGCAGATGTGTTATGTAAGATTAATTTTGTGGGTCTGATCAAAGAGTTTGTAATTTAAAAATGTAGGAGAAAACTTTTCAAATAATAAAGTGGAAGTATACAAAAATAAATGTTATTTTCCATCTTATTTTTAGTTTTGTTTCATTTTGAAAAATAAAAAATTATTTTACGGCTTATTATTGTATCAAAATCTTTTATGTGCTTAGGGCCTCTATGTGTATTAATTTGGCCCTGAATAGATCTGTGATCAAAGTGAGTAGTAAACTTAATGAATTGCCTGATTGAACACTACCACCTGGAATTTGGTTACTTTTAGGAAGCATTTAAATTTGGTCTCAAGTTGGGGGATAACTCCTCCTACTGGTCATGAAGGCACTGAAAACTGTTGTGGGTACTGTTCTTTCTTCTCCAAGCCATTATAAAAATTCACCTTTTCTCTAGACACAGTGCATCTAAGACAACATCATCAAATGTGCAACTATTTTCTTTAAGAGAGTAGGTATGATTTGTGGGAGATTTAGCTGCTATTTCTTGCAGGTTGTATGATCGTGTATAGGCTACTATGTTGGCTTATGAATTTTATTATTTACTTTGAATCAGTAGAGCTAGAACTCCCTTCTTTTACAATGGTGATAAATGGTAGAATTCATAGTGTGACAAATTACTAAATACTGCCTGGCAATATTTAGTTACATTTGCCTTTAATTCTTCTGAAGTAAAAAAATAAGTATCAGCCAAGTTCTGAGATTAATGAAATCAGCTACATTTCTTCCATAAATGTGTGATCTTGTGCCAGTATTATGAATCTATACTCGTCATCATCACTTTACATCTGCCTTTTCATGCTTGAATGAATTAACCAGGTCTCACAGTATTTCACCTCCTGTCACAATCCTTAGTCATCCAATACACACAACAATAGAGAAAAATCATCAAGCTCTGTGTACTACATTTGATTTTTAATTCGCTTTTAGAATGGTTTTTGTGTTGGATGTCGCTTATGTCACCAATCACTTTACGGTATGACTTGGACACATTTTATCATGCTATCAGCCCTAGGGAGGTGATCTGTTGTCGACTAAAGTGTTACTTTACCTCAATTTTTATTTTTGAATTATTGTCCTAGATACATTGCCTGCACAGTGGTTTATATTCATTTCTTTCTTTTTTGTTTGGTATTATTTAGTATGGATATCTTTCCTGTCACCAACCACTTTATCTTGTGGAATGGCTGCATTTTATCATACCACAGACTGTCTGTGGCTGGATTAAAAAACTTCTCCTTTGTGTTATATCATATTTTATGTTATATGTAACATCACAACAACAGACTACTTTCTGATCTGTGTCAGATTGACAGAATGCAAAAGAAATCACTGCTTAGTACTGTCAGATAGATACTAAAATATAAGTGAACTCCTTGATTAAACTGAAAATGAATTGATTAAACGTATTTCAAAATGTATTTAATATTATCGTTAATGTATTCTTCATTTTTGTCATTTTAGGTCATCCAAAAATTTCATCAACTTTAGTAAAAGATAAATTTGTAAGCCTTGTTCAAACACACTTCATTCAGCGATGTTTGACACCAATGAGGGATAGCGGGGGTCGTGTTATCTCCCTTGGTACACCTGATGACCCCGACATTTGCCATGTAATTCCAGGTTAGTTCATTATCATCATCATTTTTTATGTCCACTTTTTCAGACTGGCATGAGTGGGATGGGACTTTTTGAGGTAGTATTTTATGGTCAGATATCCTTCCTAATACCAATTCTTTTTGTTACCTCTAGCTATAGTAAAATCGTTAAAAAATCATGGAACCTTAGGTAAGTAGAACACAACTTATACTTGCTGTTGGATATGAACTCATGACTGTGGAACAAAAACTTTTGTATCTTATCATATTAGCTGTTGCTTTATAGATGTTACAATTGTTACAGTAACTATTGTTGTTTAGCCTTCAACCAGCCCTGATCAAGATGACCTGTTATCAAAAGGATGACATTTGATTCCAGCAGGATCATTCCATCTTTTTGTATATCAGGAACACTACATTGTCAATGTATCCTTCTTTATTTAAGATGGTAAGATGATGTTAGAAATTTGGTTGCTATTTCTAGCAAATTGAGTGACTATGCAGAAGTATGGTTTCTTATTACAGTGTAAAGTGAAGGGTTTTTAGCAAGGGGTGTGTGTGAATTTATACCTTTCTCAAAGGTATGGTAGATGAAAGTGTAATGTTTTCGATTGAAACTGAAACTAGGTTCCAGATGTAGTTCACTAAGAACTTAACCACTATAGAACCTATGCCAATAAAGGAACCTTCACAAAGTCACTCTACCTGTTAGAAATAGCAGTCAGATTCCTTCAAATCATACCTACCATCATAAAAAGGAAAGGGTACATTAGATCATGTAGTCTCAATACACCAAAAGAAATTTGGAATATCAGCATTGCTGTGTGGTTAAGAAGTTTGCTTCACAATTATGTGATTTTAGGTTCAAACACCTATGCAGCACCTTCAACTCGTGTCTTCTACTTCAGGCCCAGTTGATCAATGTTTTGTGAGTGAACTTGGTACACAGAAACTGTAGGATGTGTGTCATATATACATATACATGCATATGAATCTATATGTGTGTATGTAAGTATATTTGTGTGTGTGCGCATGCAAATGTGTATAAATACTGATATCCCATCACTTTACTTGAGTGAAATAGTGAATGATGTTTACATTCTATGTTGATATTGAGTGGTTGCTTTGTTTCTTTCAAAGACCTGTGGAACAAAAAAAATTCCTCACATTGAAAAGTAAGTAAGGATTGGTGACAAGAATAGTATCTGTCTTTAAAATCTTGCCTTGAATATGTCTCCATCCAGCCTATTCCTAGCATGGAAAAACAGACTTTGAACAAACAAGTATAGGTCTACTTCCTCAGAAGTTGACCAAAACAACATGACATTGTAACACCAATTGATACATGACATTACCAATGTTATGTGCCACTAAGATCAATCAAACAAAATAGATCCCTACTGCTTTTTTTATGCTTGGTAGCCCTGACATGGTTTCTACAGTTGGATGCCCTTCCTAATGCCAGCCACTCCACAAAGTGTACTGGGTGCTTTTTATGTGGTACAAGCACCAGTGCTTTTAATGTGGAACCAGCATGAGTGCTATAAAATGCTAGCATGTTCTTGAATAGGTGGATTAGTTCTGTGTTTATTGTGTTTATTTCTTTCAACAGTATGGTGTATTATACCCTGGTAACTATGGAAGGCAAGGTGATGTGCACCTTTACCAATTATATTTCTGTGCCAAACACACATTTTATCCCTAATGATATGATATAAAACATCAGCCTTTCAGCTTGTGTAAGCCAGCATACTCTTTTACTCTTTTACTTGTTTCAGTCATTTGACTGCGGCCATGCTGGAGCACCGCCTTTAGTCAAGAAAATCGACCCCAGGACTTATTCTTTGGAAGCCCAGTACTTATTCTATCAGTCTCTTTTGCTGAACCGCTAAGTTACGGGGACGTAAACACACCAGCATCGGTTGTCAAGCGATGGTGGGGGGGACAAACACAGACACACAAACACACATACATACATATATATATATATACATATATACGATGGGCTTCTTTCAGTTTCCGTCTACCAAATCCACTCACAAGGCTTTGGTCGGCCCGAGGCTATAGTAGAAGACACTTGCCCAAGGTGCCATGCAGTGGGACTGAACCCGGGACCATGTGGTTGGTAAGCAAGCTACTTACCACATTTTAAGCAATTACAACTTTCACAAAGAAATGTGTGTTGAGAAACACTGTCTTTATTCATTGTGCCCTTCTTCTTTTCCAGTTAATACCCAAAGAAGGAGATCAGATAGTCCTCCATCTGCTAAAGCAATGAAGATCTCTGTAAGTTACAGCCATTCAATTTTACACCTTTTTCATACACTGAAATTTTCTAGTTCTTCATGTACTAAGTTATGTAGTGGCTGTGTTACTAGTTGTAATAGTAGTGGTGATGATACTGGTGGTAGTGGTAGCAGTGGTAGTAGTGGTAATGGTGGTGGTAACGGTAGTAGTGGTAGTAGTGGTGGTAGTAGTTATTGTGATTGTGGTGATGCTACTGGTAGTGGTAACAGGCAGTAGTAGTAGTTGTAAAGCTGGTGGTAGTCAAGGTAATAACAGCACTAGTGGTAGTGGTGGTGGTGATAATAGTAGCAGTTGTAGTGGTGTTAGTGGTTGTTGTAACAGTAGTGGTGGTAGTAGTAGTTGTGATGGTGGTGATGCCACTGGTAATGGTAACAGGCAGTAACAGTTGGTATGGTAGTAATAGTAACAGTAGCAGTGGTAACATTTGAAGTAGTGGTGATGCTGGTAGTGGTGGTAAGAGTGACAAATGTAGTAGTTATAGTAATGGTGGTGTTGATGTTGGGTAGAAATTAAAGAAAATGTTTCTGCTTCTATTACACAGGAGAACAACACTGATACAGTTTACTGGCAAGTTGACTTTGACCGTTTCCATCAGCACTTCCGTGACCAAGCCATCATTTCTGCTATGCTGAACAAAATTGATAAGGTTGGTTTCTTTGACCTTATGTGTGTGTCTGTGTGTGTGTTTGTATCGACATCGTGTAATGGTTGTAAATGCACATCGCCATCATGCAAGTGATGTTGTTTGTTTCCAATCTTCCTTGAAAATATGTTCAGCCTTGGGGAAATGATACCTTGTCTGGAAACAGATGAGGGATGGATGATGACAGGAAGGACATCTGGTCGTAGAAAATCTATCTCAACAAATTTCATCTGAATCATACAAACATGGAAAAGTGGGCATTAAACGCTGATGATGATGATGACCATTCAAGCGTGGCTGATGCCAGTGCCATCTGACTGGCACCTGTGCTGGTGGTATGTAAAAAGCACCATTTGAACATAGCCGATGCCATTGCCACCCAACTGGCACCTGTGCTGGAGGCATGTAAAAAGCACCATCCGAGTGTGGCCAATGCCAGTGCTGTCTGACTGGCCCCTATGCTGGTGGCATGTAAAGAGCACCATTCAAGTGTGGCTGATGCCAGTGCTGCCTGGCTGGCTCCCATGCCGGTAGCACGTAAAAAACACCCACTACACTCTCAGAGTGGTTGGCATTAGGAAGGGCATCCAGCTGTAGAAACCTTGCCAAACCAGATTGGAGCCTAGTGCAGCCTCCTGACTTGCCAGTTCTCAGTCAAATTGTGCAACCCATGTCCAAATGGAAAGTGGACGTTAAACAATGATGATGATGATATATACATGCCAGAACAGACAATGGAGACTGGTGTGGCCCCTGGCCTTAACAGTTCCGGTCAGACCGTCCAACACATGCCAGCATAGAAAACGGATGTTAAATGATAATGATGTATATAAAAAGAGAAAGAGAAAGAGGACTCTTTCACTTTTGCCAAGGACATGACAACCTCTCTAATGTGGTGCAAGTAGGTGCAAGCATGGCCATTTAATTAACAAGAATTATGGTTGAAAAATAGGCTGATGCTGGTGTTACATAACTGGTACCCATGCTGCTGGTATCTAAAAAGCACCTTTCAAGCATTGGGCTTCATGGAGGCAAAGTGGCTGATGTCGGTGGCATGTAAAAAGCTCCTTTTGAGTGTTGGGCCTCACGGAAGCAATGACTGAGACCTTTGGCATTATGTTGTGCTTGAGAAGAAGGTGCCATAGGGTTGAACTTGAAACCACATGGTTGTGTAGCAAAATTTTTAACCACGCAATCATACTCTTTTACTCTTTTTTTACTCTTTTATTTGTTTCAGTCATTTGACTGCGGCCATGCTGGAGCACCGCCTTTAGTTGAACAAATCGACCCCAGGACTTATTCTTTGGAAGCCTAGTACTTATTCTATCGATGTCTTTTGCCGAACCGCTAAGTTACGGGGATGTTAACACACCAGCATCGGTTGTCAAGCGATGTTGGGGGGACAAACACAGACACACAAACACACACATACACATATATATATATATACATATATACGACGGGCTTCTTTCAGTTTCCGTCTACCAAATCCACTCACAAGGCTTTGGTCGGCCCGAGGCTATAGTAGAAGACACTTGCCCAAGGTGCCACGCAGTGGGACTGAACCTGGAACCATGTGGTTGGTAAGCAAGCTACTTACCACACAGCCACTTCTGCGCCTATATGGATGTTGATATTCTATGCTTCTAATCACTTGAATGAAATAATGATGATGTTTATATTCTTTGTTGACATTATGACTAATTGTAGATATTACAAAAAATAAGGTTTTGGTTCTAGTGATGATGTAAATATGCTCCTAAAATTTCTTAATTCTGACTTGAAATTCATGTTTTATTTTTCTAGAAAGCTTCTGAAATAATCCGCACCATGCTTCGGGTTAGTGAGACTAACACTGCTGCTGATTCCCTTGTTACCACACCAATCTCCATTAATGAGGTAAGATCTAAATATTCTGCATTTGCTGTGTCTAATGAAACTATATGCAAGATGTAAATGAACAAAGCTCCACAGTGGAGAGTTGTTGTTATTGCTTGCCAAGTTAATCTTGATTAAGTAGATCTAAATCAAAAATGTTCCAGCCATGGTCATCTTGTTTATTTATTATCCAAGACTACATTATCCAATGTGTCCTTCCTCCTTTATGATATGATCTGAGGGAATTGCGGCTGCTATTTCAAGCAGGTTGACATACGAAAGCTCACCCATTAGCAGTTGTTTTTGTTGTTTAGCCTCAAGTCTGCTCTGATTGAGTAAATTAAAGGCTTTCCAACTGTGAACCTTTCACCTTATTAGTTTTACTCAGAATAATGAGGCCTACATTTTCCACTGTGTCCTTTTTTCTTTAAGATGACAGTAATTTGAGGGAGATCTAGCTACTATTTCTAGCAGGTTGTACCTCCATGTATAGCCTCACTCATTGGCTCATAGATGGTTGTATTGCTGATGTTGTTGCTCTTCTTATTGTTCAACCCTTAAAGTCAATGTACCTTCCCTTCTTTAACCCTTCTGTTACTATATGTATCTTGAAATACACTGCATTTGTTATAATTAATTTTGAAAATGATGTATTTAGTAAAATAATTTAGTCATTATTTACCTGGTGTTTAGAATATAAATAAACAGGAAATTATGAAGGACGGTTTCAATTTAGATCACTTTAAATGGGATGTTTGTATTCTAGAACCAGGGTGGTCTGAGGTAGGTTGGTATGAAGAGGATTGAGATAATAGAATTTACATGAGATGTAGCTACCATTTCTGGTAATGAGCATAAAGAAGCTTCATTTGCTTGACAGTAATGAGAACTTCGGTATTCTAGACAATCAACGATTACTTAGGACCAATGTATTTTTTGGTGCCATAGAGAAAGGTAAGTTACCTTGATGCCATTTTGCTGATATTGGTCTATTTTGTTCAACTACAAAGCAAGTTCATTTTTTTTTTTATTGGAGAGGAATATAAGCTATTAAATTATCCCCAGTATATTACTGATATTTATTTTGATAGACCTTGAAATGTGTGCTAAAAACAATGGCAAACTAACTCTTGAAAAGTTAGTTCCACAAACCATCTTCACTACTTTGGTGTTCAGTAATGTTTAGACTATGAGACCCTCCGAAGATGCTGAACCTTTGCATGAATTGTAGATGTCGCCTGTATGAGTTTCTAGGATCCTATGTTCATTGCTACGTTGGTGGAAATGAGAGAGAGAGAGAGAACCACACACACACACACACACAGATAAATAGATAAACATACTACACACACATACATTTATATATGTATAAAAAAGAATAAGTTTTTCTTTGAACACCCAAGTGTAAGTTTAAAGAAAAGAAGTGGAAAATGTACTTTAAGAAACTTTATTTAAAATTGCTTAACCTATTTCACAATTTTCATGATTTTAAAAAGTAGTGAAATATAGACAGTCCTGGGGTTATACTGTATTTGTCTTAGTGAGTATTTGTCATATTTGATTGACAGTGCTAGCTGTCAAAATAAACTGGGTGTCTGAGTTTCTCTGTTAATCTTCCACTGCACCTCTTGTGTGTACATAGTTTGCACTAAGTATACCATATGGAATTTTCACTGACACCTTTTTACTTATTGAACAGGGTCGTTTTCCAAAGAGATTAGCATACTGTCTGTTTTTTACTAGAACTTTGGTCTTTTTGCTAATTTAACTTTAAGACTTTTTGATTCCAGGTTTTGTTACCAGACCTGGTTGGTATATATATCATCATCATGATCATTTAACATCCGCTTTCCATGCTGGCATGGGTTGGACGGTTTGACTGAGGACTGGCAAGCCAGGAGGCTGCACCAGGCTCCAATCTAATCTGGCAAGGTTTCTACAGTTGGATGCCCTTCCTAATGCCTGAGAGTGTAGTGGGTGCTGTTTATGTGCCACCGGCACGGGAGCCAGGCAGGTGGCACTGGCATCAACCACACTCGAATGATGCTTTTTACATGGCACTGGCATCGGCCATGCTCAAATTGTGCATTTTATGTGCCGCTGGCATCAGTGCCAGTCAGGCAGCACTGGCATTGGCCACAACAATAATGTCACTTGACTCAACAGGTCTTCTTAAGTGCAGGATAGTGCCTGGCAATTGAAGGGTATATCCTAAATGGGCCAGTTATGCGACACTTGCATTGGCCACGGCTACGATCTCACTTGGCTTGCCGGGTCTTCTCAAGCACAGCATATCTCCAAAGGTCTCAGTTGCTTGTCATTGCCTCTGTGAGGCCCAATGTTTGAAGGTCATGCTTCACCATCTCATCTCAAGTCTTCCTGGGTTTACCTCTTCCACAGGTTTCCTCCACTGTTAGGGTGTGACACTTCTTCACACAGCTGTCCTCATCTACACGCAACACATGACCATACCAGTGCATGTTTTTGAATAAATTCTTGCATAAAAAATCATTATTTTAACATGGTGCACAAACTTTTTCTTCAGCCTAGTATTAATATCCTTATCTTTCTTTATTAGATATTCATCAATCTTCCTAAGGAACTTGAAATTACAAAACCCATCCTTGAGCAGTACCTCTCTGTCATGTGTGATGATGTACGTAAACAACTTTTCTCTCGTTTCTTCCATTTCTTTTCTGATATTCTTGTATTGACGTTTTGTCCAAAATAAAAAAAAAAGAAACAAACGTAAAACTATCAAACAACTCTAAATATTAGCAACCATATCTATGTAGGTAGGTATGTATTGTATGTTATATGAATGTACTCAAGTTATTTAGCCCCAGGTCAACCCTAATTAGGAAGATCTATGATTGAAGGCCTTTCAACTGTGATCATCCCATCTTTTTTTAGATGTATATAGCATCTAAGAAAGCATTGATGCCTCTTGCACCCAATTTTTCTCTTAAAACATTACATTTTGTCATACATGCACACTGATATTGCATATCCAGTGGAGCATACTGGCTGAATTTCTTTCATGTCTACACACGTTCTCTGCAGTCACAGCCCATGTTTCACCACCATAGCTGCCCATAAACAAGCATCATGCAATGCCTTTCACTCTGAGGGAGAGGCTCTTTGTTACCTCCTCCATTGCTGACTTGGTTGCTTAGGTAATGGAAGCTATAACTGGAATCTCTCAGGCATGGGATCTGTGTTGATTGGCCTTTGTCAGATGTAAACACAGGCATTGATCAAAAGATGTAAGAGCAGGTAGCTTGAATCAAATATCTGTTAGATTTCACCATCATCATAATCTCATGTCCACTTTCCACCCTGGCATGGGTATGATAGGCTACAATAGCCTGAGATGGGTTGGGGAGCATGTCTTGCTTGCACTTATTATTTTGGCAAGATTTCTTTTGGCTGGATGTTCTTATAACACCAACCACTTTACAGAGTGTACTAGGTGCAGTTTATTGTGGCATTAACATTAAAGAGGGTGTCATGTCTTCTGCAAAACAGGATCAAAGGGTCCTCTCAACATTATGTCGTTTCTGCTCATTCACTAATCATTTTACAAAGTGTATGGAGTGGGTTTTATCAAGGTGCCAACACTAGTGGAGACGAAAAGGGTCCTTGCCACTGTGCGTTGTCTCTGTTCAGGACAATATGACCAATAGAGTGGGTAGGGCATAAAGTGACTGCAGTAGATGAAGCAGGATGGGGGAGTTGAAAGAGAAAGAAATCTGAGTATGAGAGGGAGACAGTGGTCAAGAGACAGAGATGTAGTCAAATATTTATCCCCACTTGTGTGTGGTTGTTCTGTTAGAACAAACTATACTGTGGTAGATACCTTGAGAGAAACTCTCATATTGGCTTTTGGTGCAAAAAGCACTCTTGTTTATATTGCTAGCAGGGAGATAAATCCCCTTATATGATTTAGTCAACTATATTACAACCCTATGAGTTGTTGTTGTTGATGATAATGATGCTGTTGTTTCTGTTCTGATTGAGCTGACTTATGATTAAAGGCATTTCAACCACAATTATCCTATATCTCATTTAGTTTTTATATATAAGATTACATTGCAAAATTCATTTATAAAGATACTAAGTGGTGGTGGGGGAATTGGTTTTATTTTGTGTAGGTGCAGCCAACATAGAGACTACCTCAGAGCCTGTCAATTGTAGAGAAAAGGATAAATTATCCTTAATGGAATCATTTGAGAATTAGTGTTGAATAACTTAGGCTCTGTTCCTACTTTAATCTATGTTTTGTTGTCTTTTTTTTCCCTTGTAGTCCCAGTTTGTGTTTAAAGCTGCAGACGCTGGCGGAGGAATGTATGAAATAAGTATCCTTTCTAGTGAAATCCATCCTCTTTGATGTAGACAATGGTTGCTTTTATAAATCATGTTATGGTTTATTTATTGCATTATATATCATTTTTTTCTTTTATGCTGACATGGCTCTGATGTTAATTATTATTATGATTATGGAAGAGGTGGTGGTGTTGAATAAGGTCTATAGCTTATGCTCAAGTCAGCAGTGAAACAATTTTAATTTAAAAACACCAGGAAATTGGGTCCAGCAAAGCACAAAATTTCACTCATAATTATGCATGATTATGTGGTCATTAATGTATTATCATAATTATCTTATTCTCACAAACTCTGTTTATATTATAATAATTTTGTTCTCTTAACTGATTGACACCAGATATTCATAAATCTTTGACAGAACTCTGTAAAAGTCATATTGAATCAGTTGTTCAAGAAAGGTAAGTTAATAATTTTGGTTTTGTTGTTCTTATAGCTGTTGTACTTACATACAAAGTACGTTGCTGTACATACAAGTACATTGTTTATACAATGTACTTTTATAAACAGCATATATATGCTGATTATAAAAGTATTTTGTATGTTGTATATATATATGTGTACTTATTTTGTGTACATATATATCACTGTTCTGACATGTTGTGCTTACATACACTTGTATAAATATCTGTTGTACTTACAAATGCATTTGTTGTGTGTGTGTACTATTGTATATATTGTGTATGTACTATTGTGTATATATATATATATATATATATATATATTGGTCACTAGAAAGTGAAAAGAGGAAGTTTTCTTGGAGTGTCCTGTTTATATAGCCATGAAGCAGGGCAGTGAGTGCAAAGGATTTAGCTTGTTTACCTCAATTCTAGATGGAGCAGAAGAGGTCAGAAAAGGGTCAAGTGGTGGAGACCGCTTCGGCCTAGCTATTCAAATATGGGTAAAGTGGATCAAATCCACTTCACGCCTGCCAGGTTCCTATATATATATATATACATATTGTATAAATGTATATGTTTGTTGTTCATATATAGACTTCTTGTATATACATCTGTTATACATATATATGTGTACTTACTTGTATTGTACTCATGTACACCTGCTGTACAAACAAATGTACAAGTATCTATTACATTATACACCACCTAGGCCTGTACTTTCACACATGTCCAGGTGGATAATTTTCTCCCAGGATTTACTCCATAGCAAAAGGTTTTGTTACATTTGAATACCCTTGAATGTGTTGAATATAACTTTACACAAATATATTTTATTCAATGCTGCTTTGGGCAACATTATTTAATTCTAGCTTAACCAAGCTTTATGCTCATCAGAAAATATTTCATATGCTGTTTTAAGAAATATTTTGTTCTTATTGTGCTGTGTGTGACAGATTTGGTTTTCATAGCTGATGAAGTTGAATGATGCAGAAACACATCAAAAAAATCTGTTTCCACACGTCCAGGCGGAGAATTTTCTCCCAAGATTATCTCTACAGTAAAAGGTCTTGTATCTGAATACACTCATCATCATCAGCATATGGGTTGAACGGTTTGGTTGATAACTGGTAAGCTGGGGAACTGCACCAGGTTCTGATCTGATCTGGCAAGGTTTTTACGGGTGGATGCCTTTCCTAACACCAACCCCTCCAAGAGTGTAGTGGGTGTTTTTTACGTTCCACCAGCGCAAGTGCCATTGACATGACACGGGCATCAGCCACGACCATGATCTCACTTGGCTTGACAGGTCTACACAAGCACAGTATATTGCCAAAGGTCTCAGTCGTCTGTCACTGCCTCCACAAAGCCCAATGCTTGAACAGTGTTTTTTATGTGCCACTGACACGGGTGCCAGTCAGATGGCACTGGCATTGGCCATGACTATGATTTCACTTGGCTCAACCGGTCTTCTCAAGAACAGCATATTGCCCAATATTTGAAGGGTGTTTTTTATGTGCTTTTTACTCAAGTATGTTAGATATGACTTTGCATGAATATATTACACATATTTGCTTTACATACATCTGTTAGGTTTACACATATCTACTGTACTTATATTTGCTGACATATATATCTATTGTAAATACATGTTTATGTTATATTCATATTAAATCTATTTTATTAACTGAGATATAATCAAGAATTATGAAATATATATAACTTTGGTAGGATATCCTTATCATTTTTATTAGTTTGAAAATGAACTTTACTCTGTAATTCCTTCGTTAAACCTCACTATGTATGATACCACTTACTTCCACTTCCTCTCCATTTCTTAACATTCTCACTGATGTCATATTATGAATCCACTTTAAGGTTTGGCTCTAAAAGTCTTCGGATATTCAGGATACTCTTACTGAAACAACATCTAGAACAAAAACAGGTAAATATTTATTTTTCATCTCATTTTCTTCTTTTTTAAACCGTTTTGTTATCTATTTTTCCATAGTTGTCATGAATGAGATGGATTTTAATAAACCTGGATAGTTGTTATATATATTGCTGCAATTATTTATTTCACAGTTGATGTATGTAAATCTTACCACTAAACAATCAGTGGTATGTAAGGATGGGATTTGTTGCCAGACAGGTAGACATAACCCAGCATAGCTATTGAACTTGATGAAAAAAACAACATAATAATTGCAGGCATGGCCATAAGGTCTGGGTTCAATTCTACTGTACAACTTGGGAAATTATCTTCTATCAAATCATCAGATTGGCCTAAGACCTGTGAATGAAATTGATTACACAAAAACTGTGTGGAAGCCAGTTGGATGGATTGTACTTGTTTTTAGGTTGTGGACTGGATCTGCCCTAATCTGTTGTTTAACACTGGCCTTTGTGTACTTTTAGTGGAATCCACTCTGTTGCAAGCATTCAGACCAAGTCTCCCTTCCTTTCTGTCAACAATCTTGGAAGCTTTGTAAAAAGATCCTTTCCTTCTCTGATGAAAGGCCTAATACAAAAAAGTGTAAAGTTTGAATCTATGGCCTTGTTATCCAGCACCTCAACTTTATAGCTATTTGTATCTCATTTAAATCTTGTTAATTGAGTGGGTTGTATCAAGTGCTATACTATGATGAATTATATTTGTAAGGACTTTAATTATCTTCACATTTAACCCTTCTGAAATCAGTAATTTCAGTGATTTTAATATACCAAAGTTGATTTAAGGGATTATGTTCCTTTTTCTCACAGATTTGTTAAAAGAATTATGAACTGCATGAGCTGAATAAATTAAGACACACTCTCTCAAGTACTTTCCACTACAGTAAAACCCAACTCTTCACTCAAATATAGTATGACCCAAAGAGGATATAGTACTGATCCTTACTCCTGCACAAATATCCAAATTTGGTAGAATTGTGAAAATAGAAATTTATATAATTTCATTTTCATGTTTCAGATTGAAGAATATGCCATGATTCCTGCCAAAGAAGTCAAAGAAATTATGTATAATATGTTTGCTGATGGTTTTCTATTTGTCACGGTATGTTATTTACTTTTCTAAATATTTTTTATTGTTTCTATGTTGGTTTATGTAAGAGTTAGTTGGTGTTTGTTCTCCCTCAGTTGTTGAAACTCTAGGTCAGTCCTATTAGAGCAGACTTATGATCAAAGGCATTTTAACCTTGACCTCTCCATCTTTCATGGAGTGTTCATTTAGGTCTAGTGTATCTTGCACTAGATTATCTTATGTACCCTTTTCTTTTTGAAGATATCATGGGTGATTTGTCTGATTTTTAGTATGTCAAGTGGCTATATAGTCGCTCTGTTTCAGTTCTATTTAACTCAGATCTTAGTAACCTTTTGTAGTTCATCTCTCAAATTCGTGGTAAGGACCTTCTTATGTAATAATGATTTCAAATTTTGGCACAAGGCCAGCAATTTCTGTGAACGGGTTAAGTTGATTGAACCTCAGTACTCAACTGGTACTCATTTTATGGACTCCAAAAGGATGAAAGGCAAAATCAACCTTGGCAGAATTTGAAATCAGAACGTAAAGATGGTTGAAATGCTACTAAGCATTTTGCTTGGCATACTAACAATTCTGCCAGCTCTAACAATTTTGTAGATGAGCACTAGATTAGAAATTTTACCAAAGTGATGATGGTCTACATAATGCAATCTACCCTAGGGAAATGGAGCAAAAAATAGATTAGAACTGAGAAGACATTGTTAAACATTGATCTAAGAAATTGATACAAGGCCATGCATCTTAGGGTACGAATAAATCAGTCCCTGTCTTATTTTAGTGGTACTTATTTTAATGAGGAATGAAAAGAAAATGTCAACCTCAGCAAAATTTGAACTTAGAATGTGAAGGGACGTAACTAAATAATGAAATAATCATTTACTTTAGTATTTCTATCACTTCCCTTATTCTGCCACTGATAATTATAAATCTCCAACATTTATGTATACAGCCTTACATTTTAGTGGTAGGGCACACTTGATTAAACTCACTGTATTATTTGAAATCTCTACTTGGTTGCTTGGCATGCTGGTGGACAGAGCCCAAGCAGCTTAACTGGACCATCAATACTGTGCCCTGCAGTCCTGGCTAATATGGACAGGCCTCTCTAGATACTGAGCTGCAAGCACTCTGACTTGTTTGGATTAATTTTGCTCCTGTCACCATTGCTTTATATTCCTTTAGCAAAGTGCTAACCTCTGTAATATCTGACACCATTACAATGATGTTTGCATATTCTGACGTTGCTCTCTTGCGTCCCTGTTTTGACTGTGACTCCATGATTCCTGTTTTTGCAGTAGTTACTCAAGTGTAATTACATACTGACAACATGAGGAAGAACACCCTTGTAGCACTAAGTGTGACTGGAAGTAGTTCCAATAGCTGGCTCCTTAAGTAAGATCACTTAGTACATACTGCTATATAAGCAATTTAGCTTCTAAAAATTGGACTGGAATTGGTTGCAATGAGAAGTTACCAAGTAGTGAATGATGGCCCTATCAAAAGCTTGCAATTAGTCACAAATTTTTCAGAGGCCCACCAAAGCCAGGCTTATCTTGGATATATCTACATGGGATTACTCATATACTCGTTTCAGTCATTTGACTGTGGCCATGCTGGAGCACCGCCTTTAGTCGAGAAAATCGACCCCAGGACTTATTCTTTGTAAGCCTAGTACTTATTCTATCGGTCTTTTTTGCCGAACCGCTAAGTTACAGGGACATAAACACACCAGCATCGGTTGTCAAGCGATGGTGGGGGGACAAACACACATACATATATAAGGAAACTCATGAACTTCGTGTCAATCAACTTGTGGTCAAAGCTGATGACTGGCAGAAACTTTCTGCTGTGACCGTAGATAAAGTTGGAATCTACTTCCGTGATGCTCAACCCGATGAGAAAGTGATCCGCACGCAGGTATCTTTTGAACCCATTTCCGGTGGCGTGCTGAACTATACTGCCAGATACCGTTCGGGTGATTGTAATCTTACCAGGGATGGGGATTCTCTTCCACATGAGGTATCTTGGTGTTAGTGCTATGTTCTCATACTAAAGAATGCCTGGCTTGCATAATACTTCCCCCTATTTACCAACAATCTATGTTTCTCTTCTGCTGTCTCTGTCTCTTTTCTCAGTATTAGTTGGTTTTGCTACTAACTACATCTGTAGCGACTGGAATACATTATAAATAGAATCAAGAACATTTCTAAGACATATTTGAAAATTTTAGGTGGAAATTGTTTCAGGATGAAATTTTATTGTTTTAAAATTTGTGGCTGTGTGGTAAGTAGCTTGCTTACAAACCACATGGTTCCAGGTTCATTCCCACTGCGTGGCACCTTGGGTAAGTGTCTTCTACTATAGCCTCGGGCCGACCAAAGCCTTGTCAGTGGATTTGGTAGACAGAAACTGAAAGAAGCCTCACCGAGGCGATGACTGCCTCACCGAGGCGATGACTACTGACCGAGACCTTTGGAAATGTGCTGTGCGTGAGAAGACCCGGCAAGCCAAGTGAGATCATTGCCAGTGCCCCTGGACTGGCTCTTGTGCGGGTGGCACATAAGATGCACCATTTTGAGCGTGACCGTTGCCAGTACCGCCTGACTGGCCTTCGTAGGGTTTTCGAGCGAGATCGTTGCCAGTGCCTCTGAACTGGCTCTTGTGTGGGTGGCACATAAAAGACACCATTTCGAGCGTGGCCGTTGTCAGTGCCGCCTGACTGGCCTTCATGCGGGTGACATGTGAAAGCACCCACTACACTCTCTGAGTGGTTGGCGTTAGGAAGGGCATCCAGCTGTAGAAACTCTGCCAAATTAGATTGGAGCCTGGTGTTGCCACCCGGTTTCACCAGTCCTCAGTCAAATCGTCCAACCCATGCTAGCATGGAAAGCGGACGTTAAACGATGATGATGATGATGATGACAACGGGCTTCTTTCAGTTTCCGTCTACCAAATCCACTCACAAGGCTTTGGTCGGCCCGAGGCTATAGTAGAAGACACTTGCCCAAGGTGCCACGCAGTGGGACTGAACCCGGAACCATGTGGTTGGTAAGCAAGCTACTTACCACACAGCCACTCCTGCGCCTATATTTTCTGATCAAACTGCTGGTGACAGGAACTAATTTCCTTGCTAGTACATAAACTCTGTAGTCAGCAAAGGTATGGGCTGAAAATGATCAATAATAGCCCCTTTATTTGCACCCTTTCTCAACAGTACTACTGTTTTCTAGCTCATAGACCTAAGAATTTTCTTTTTCTATAGCTAGTCATACAGACATTCAGTGTGTCTATATAAAGCTTGTAGAGAAGACCAGCTATGCCAGGTAACTTTTTCTCCTTACATATCCACTTATCACTGACTGTATTTCATCAGTTGCTGTTATTAGCAATTTGTGACACTGTGTCCTCTGCCAAAATTCACAACAGACTGTCATGCTAGCAATGAAGTTCACACCATTTATGTCTTGTTTTTACTACTGCCATCCCCATATCGGCTCTGTTCAAGCAGACCTATGATAAAAAGTATTCCAGCCATGACTATTGTATTTTTTGTTTTTACAAGTAGTGTATTTTGGATTATATTATCAAGTGTGCTCTCCATTATATTTGTGATTTCATCTAGTCTCAGAACAACTTTTGTATGTAATTAACACATTGCTTAATCATATTAAAGTCTTATCATTTATTGCATTTTCTGTTTCTGTTATAGGAAGTTTCCAAAGCGCCTGATCATGCACCATCCCGAACATTTTTCTTGTTTCGAGTTGAAATCCAACGAGTAGCAAGGATGTTACTGAAGCGCTGTTACCAGGTTGGACAAATGGAATTTTGACAAAATTTTTTTGCCCTTTTCTCTTTCTCCAAGCATTTCACTTTTGATTAGAGTTCATCTTCTTATTCAATAGGAGATCTTTTGATAGAACAAGACTGATTATTGCGGCTGATGTGACTCAGTTTAATGAAAACCTGTCACTCCAGTTAATCATCATCATTATATATTTTCTTAAGCTTGAGTTCATAAATCTTAGGTGTGACTAGGAGTGGCTGTGTGGTAAGTAGCTTGCTTATGAACCACATGGTTCCGGGTTCAGTCCCACTGCGTGGCACCTTGGGCAAGTGTCTTCTACTATAGCCTCGGGCCGACCAAAGCCTTGCAAGTGGATTTGGTAGACGGAAACTGAAAGAAGCCCGTTGTATATATGTATATGTATATATATGTGTGTTTGTGTGTCTGTGTTTGTCCTCCCCAACATCGCTTGACAACCGATGCTGGTGTGTTTACGTCCCCGTAACTTAGGAGTTCGGCAAAAGAGACCGATAGAATAAGTACTAGGCTTACAAAGAATAAGTCCTGGGGTCGATTTGCGCGACTAAAGGCAGTGCTCCAGCATGGCCGCAGTCAAATGACTGAAACAAGTAAAGAGTATACATTATCGATCATTATTTTGTATGTTTGTGAGTTTAACTTGGGCCAACACATGGTGTATATATATATTTAAAATCAGGTTGCACCTGAAGAGACCTGGAAAATCTATCAATTGAAATTTAGTATAACAAAAAACACACTATAAGTTTAATAGTTTGACTAAACTTTGCTATTGGAATAATAACTTATTTCTGCAATATAGGTAAGACAGACATTAAGCAAGGTGATGGTAATTAACTATTCCCCTGTTTATTTCTTACAGGCTATAGCCAATGCCATGCTAAGGAGGGAACATGAAGTGAAGGAACACAGGTAAGTCAATATTATTTTGGTTTAAGCAGAGAGTAGCACAATGGCAGATGGGAGTCATTAGGATAGAAGAATGTGTAATTCAAACTGTTATAAAGGTGGAATATATGATTGGTATTTGATTGAGGGTTGGAAAATGTAGATTCTTGGAAATATGAGTTTTTGAAGTAGCACTAAGTCATATCATTATTTTAGGATCAGCTGTCATTTCTAGTCAGATTTTATCCCAAGTTTTATAGACATATCGTGTTATGATATTATTCTGTAAATCTTTTTCTAGAATGTGTAATTCAAACTGTTATAAAGGTGGAATATATGATTGGTATTTGATTGAGGGTTGGAAAATGTAGATTCTTGGAAATATGAGTTTTTGAAGTAGCACTAAGTCATATCATTATTTTAGGATCAGCTGTCATTTCTAGTCAGATTTTATCCCAAGTTTTATAGACATATCGTGTTATGATATTATTCTGTAAATCTTTTTCTAGAATGTGTAATTCAAACTGTTATAAAGGTGGAATATATGATTGGTATTTGATTGAGGGTTGGAAAATGTAGATTCTTGGAAATATGAGTTTTTGAAGTAGCACTAAGTCATATCATTATTTTAGGATCAGCTGTCATTTCTAGTCAGATTTTACCCAAAGTTTTATAGACATATTGTGTTATGATATTATTCTGTAAATCTTTTTCTAGGACAAAGGCATTTGTAAACCATTGAGCAATATATCAACTGCACAATGGTTGATGAATTGATTGAGCGAGGCATTTGTAATTTAACCTGTGTCAGTTCTTATCAAGCAGAACACTGATCGTACAATGCAGAAATCTTTAAATCTTTATTGTTTTGAATCAAATTATCTTTTTCTTGAAGAGTGGGCCCAGACACTCTGTAAGCTAAATTATTAAGCAAACTGAAATTATCTTTTCACAAATTATACTAGATTTATTGTATTTTAGGCGACTTCTTGATAAACAGCAAAGAGTTGAAGCAATTATTGCATCCCTTGACCAAAATGGTGTTGATGAATCTCAGAAAGAGGAAGTAGAACAAACTATCACTCCAGCTGAACGAAACCAACTTGCCAAAGTAAAACAGGATATAAACAAGTAAGTTATGGCATCATAGTAATACTTTGAAGTGAACTGAATAGGTGAGGTATCAGAGTCTTTGTTAAAGAATTGACAATGTTTTGGTTCACAGTACCATATGTAAGGTACTGAATAGTTTTACTTGAAATAGGTAGAGAAGAAGCAATTCAGTGACACAAATGTTTAATTGACCAGTTGGCTGCTGTTGTTGTTTAGACTCAGCTCAGTCATGTTCGAGCAGACCCATAATTTAAGTGTTCCACCCATGACTACCTTTGTCATTTCATAACCAGGAACTACATTGCCTAGCTCATGATCAGCAGTATGATTAAAGGCATTCTAATGGCCAACTTTATGTACTTCTAGAACTGCAATATCAAATGTATCTTTCTCTTTTTAAAACAACTGAGATTTAGTTAGAATATTGTACCATGTTGCCATCTTGATGAAAGCAACTTACCAGATCAAATATGCTAAAGACATATTCAAACCTGTAAGACAGCCATTTACTGCAGTTTGTCATGGAAAAATATTCTTGCTGTAGACAAATAGGTGTCAACACTATGGTCAGTTCAAAGTGCCTCTATCCAGATTGATGGATGTATGCATTAGGTGTTCAAATATGTCTCAAGCATATTTGAACTGGTAACAAGTTTATATCAATCACTAAGCACTTTTAATCTGTAACTTAACTTTATGTTACTCTGTTAATTAGTTGTTCAGCCTTAATCAAGACATTCTGGCTATGACCATTCTTTCTTTTAAGATGGTGAGACACGAAGGAGACTTAGATGCTATTTCTTGCAGGTTGAACAACTACATAGAGGCTCTGTATTCAGCTCGTCTATACAAAATCTTGGAGAATAGATTCCTGAGTTAGTGAAAGTGGTATTGCTGAAGCCACATCCCATCCTCTGACTTGTAAATGTCTTTATGTACCAGTATCTGGACCATAACACAAAGTAGGGTCTAGATTTCATTATCTCAGTAATATTGTGGACCTTTATTAATACTAAAAGTGATACATATGAAGGATATCAGTTTGGTGAAGAATATGGGAAGAAGTCTGATTTCAGGATGCTGAACCTCACAAAAAAGTTGACAATAGATTGCAACTGATGGTGAAAAACTGTGATGGAGGAAACACATTAAGTCCATACCAGTATGAGAAATTGAACTTAAAAATGACAATGATGAAATGACAAATAAAGCAACAAATATCGGTGTTAGGGCTAACAATTCATGTTCTGTTACTATTGGGTAGGAAGTTACGGTTGTCTGCTGTCATCACTTGTTTGATCCTGTCATTTATGTAATAAAATACATTGCTAGCTTTTGATTAAATTTTGAAAATAATATGGAGAGAATATAAAATATTTGTCATTAATTTCAATAAAAGCATTTTAAAAATAGATGGTTATATATCAAGGGATTATCGGTGATTCCAGGTAGGTAAATATCAAAAGAATAAAGTGATAACCCCACACTAGTGGAAGAGAGGTAATTTTCACTTTAAACCTGCTGCATGTATTGTCATGGTTTACTTCTGTTTATTTAATGAAGAATAAATTCCACATCCACCTTATGATTAGTTATACTAAGATCATCAATCATTAGAAAGGCCAACACTTCAATGTACATAATTATTTAGAAGAGTTCTTACTGTGGAGGAATGGTAAAATTGATGTAGAAGAGTTTTTTTTTTATCTTTTAAAAAATCTTAATGTACTCAATCTCTTGATATATTTTTTTAATTATTTTTGCCAGATTGGATCAGTGTGAAATTCAGTTGGATTCCACTATGTTTCTGTTGGAAAACTACTTACATTACAGCAAAATAAATAGCCAGTTGAGCTGAAAGTATCTTTTAATAAATTTATGTACAAAGCATTTTTTATAAATTATGAAAGGAGCAGTGTGATGTTGATGACGATGACAAACTTTTAATAAATAAAAAAATTATATATAGAAATATAACAAGAATATTTGGATTCATTATTGGATAATTAAATTAAGAATGACAAGCTGTGCCCATTCATAACCAAAATGATGTGATGGTCAGTCTATATCTCTTCTTTATTAATGATCAAATTTCTATACTGAATACTCATGTGTCTTTAACTACTTAGAATATTTGTGTTGCAGTTGTGCAGCCTTGATAAACCACAACTAAAGCATGCAGGTAGCTGACTAAATTAAGTGTGACTCACTTCTGTATTTTCACTGAGGGTCAAACTGCACACTGCAGCATACAGTGATGAATTGTTTGGGTGCAGTGCAACAATATGGATATGTTACATTTTCTCTATTACCCATTATTTATATGAGGGGTGCTAAAAAATTCCTGGCTTTAAGAGTATTGCGAAAGGTCTGGTTGGAGGCCCAACTTTATATGGTTTAGAAAAACTTAAGGACTGCTGCAATAAGTGTGTGAATCTGAGAGGGGAATATGTTGAATAAATTAACTGATCTGCCGGTATTTTCTGTTACCCAAAGCCAGGAATTTTTCAGCACCACCTTGTACATACTCTCAAATTCTGGTGATGGCTGTCCTATAAGCAGGCAAGGTAGACTTGGCCACAGTGTGACAGTTGCTGTTCCTCTGCATGTATTATTGGTGTTGTTCAGCTCATTGCAGTGTTTGTTGCAGTCAAAAACAGTACATGTCCAAGTAATCTTTCATTTTTATTTCATTGTGTAGGCAGTCTGTGTGCCATCTGTGGTGATGTGTAATGCATTGTTTTGTATATTATGTAGTTTATTGTGGAGAAACAGGGAGGGAGGCCTAAACGAGCCTGACCATAATGTATTATTCGTTCACTACTGTTTTTCCTTTCTGTTGGCCAAACATGATAGCTTTGAGTGCTCTGTATGTTTCTGTGAATTGTTTTGCTTTCTTACCTGTCTTCTGTGTGCTATAAATGTTGTAATTCATTGGTATCAAGTCAAGCTTAATGAAGCAGTTCTATAATCAAAGGCTTTCCATCTGTAACCATTCCATCTATTTTAAGTGTATCTAGGACTACGTTATCTAATGTGTCCTTTATTTAAGACAGCAGAGCATAATTTGATTGCTATTTCTAGTAGGACAGCTAACAACATAGAGACTGCCTCATTGGCTGTATATTTATGTTGTTCAGTATGATTGTTGGTTGTATTTTCTCTGGCATTACATGTGAGAAAAAGAAGAGGTGGATACAGCAGCTGATGTTTTAGACCTAGGCTTCTACAGTGATTGATGTAGTGTTGAAGTTGTACAGCTATTTGGAGAATAGTGGGAAGATGTGACTGTGATGCCATGTAAATTTTAAGGTGTACAAAAATTATGTAGGTATACGTTAAAAAAAATTCGATGAAAGATGATTTCTTGTACTTGATTTAGAATAGTCAAGTTTCGTTAGAGTTGTTTCTATACATCACATAGGTTTGACTATCTGATTGGTAATTTGTTAGGCAGCATTTTGGATTGTTTTTTTAAACCCTTTTGTTACTATATTTCCGTTGAAATATGCTTCTTTTGTTTCAGTTAATTTTGAAAATAATGAAGTTAGTAAAATAATTTTGTCATTTTTAAGCTGTTATTTGGAATATAGCATAAACTTTTGATGGTAGATTTTCATTTAGACCATTTCAAAAGAGAAACCTGGTATCTTAGAACCAGGGGTGGTTTCAGGAAGGCTAGTTATCAGATGGGTCTATCAAAAAGGTTTATTGGTTTGGAGAAAAGGGCAGGGCTCATGGCCTTCAGAGACCCTTTCAGACCAGTGAAATTTATGGTGTTAACTTTCTGTCTAAACTGCTGTCAGTTGAATATATGGATAGTGGAGGCACGTAAAAAGCACCTTTCGAGCATTGGGCCTCACGGAGGCAAAGTGGCTAATGCTGGTGGCATGTGAAAAGCTCTTTTTGAGTGTTGGGCCTCATGGAGGCAATAATGAATAATTGAGACCTTTGGCATTATGTCATGCTTGAGAAGAAAACTCATGAAGCCAAGTAAAATCACAGTCATGGCAGATATTCATATCATGCAAATGGTACTCACGCCAGTGGCATGTAAAAGCACTCATTACACCCTCAGAGTCGTTGGTGTTAGGAAGGGCATCCAGCCATAGAAACCATGCCAAATCAGAATGGAGTCTGGTGCAGCCTTACAGCTTGCCAGCATGGACAACAGACGTTAAATGATGATGATGAAGACAAAGACTTTGTTACTGACATTAGAATAGTATGGAAGGTTCTTTTTTCTTATTGAAGCCATCATGTATCGTGTGTTAGGTTTGTAAGTTGTATGGTGATTTATGCCGTGAATGGAAGGTAAAGGGAAACATAAGGAAAGTGGTGAACTTAAATCTTGGAATGCGTAACGTAACTTCATGGATGAGACAATGCAAAATCAAGATAAATGGGAATCTGCCAAACTCTAGAACTATCCAGCATATGTTATAAAAACACTGAAACACTGATAAAGAATTTCTTGATAACACCTGCATTTTTGGGGGTGAGTGGGGATATGTTTCTATTATTTTTATGAGTTGAAGGCAGCAAGCTGGCAGAATCATTTGCATGCTGAGCAAAATTCTTAGCAGCATTTCACTCATCTCTATGTTCTGAGTTCAAATTCTGCTGAGGTTGACTTTGCCTTTCATCCTTTCTGAGTTGATATAATCGACTAGCCTCCATCTCTTAATTTTCAGGCCATGTGCTTTTAGTAGAAAGGATTATTTTATGAGTTGTTCAATCAAAGAAGCTCACCTGTCCAAGAACTACTGAAATCTTTCCTTCCATATTTATCAGTCTATTAAACTGAAGCAGCCTCAGATAACCACTGCATTAACAAACCAACGTATCCAGATGAATGTAACAGCAGTTTTTAATTTAAAGATGAAAGAAAGAGAACTAGCATTGGTATTTGGTGAATTTATATATGAATTGTGGGAGAAAGAGTATTCTCCTAAACACTAACCACTCAACTGCAAAGTGAATTTGCACACCCCAAAATTTATGTGCTGGACAGAAGTTTTTAACTCAAATTCCTTTTCTTCATCAGTATTAGATGTTTCAGCAATGACAGACAAAACTCAGAAATGAAAGATTCCAACATAAAGATTCACTAACAATGATATAAGGATTAAGGTAAAAGAAGCAGTTTTAAAAAATACTTCATAAAGAAGAATTGAGATTGAGAAGTTAATTTATATAGGCGCAGGAGTGGCTGTGTGGTAAGTAGCTTGCTTACCAACCGCATGGTTCAGGGTTCATTCCCACTGCGTGGTACCTTGGGCAAGTGTCTTCTACTATAGCCTCGGGCTGACCAAAGCCTTGTGAGTGGATTTGGTAGACGGAAACTGAAAGAAGCCCGTCGTATATATGTATATATATATATATATATATATATATATGTGTGCGTGTGTGTGTCTGTGTTTGTCCCCCAACATCACTTGACAACCGATGCTGGTGTGTTTACGTCCCCGTAACTTAGCGGTTCGGCAAAAAAGACTGATAGAATAAGTCGTGGAGTCGATCTGCTCGACTAAAGGTGGTGCTCCAGCATGGCCACAATCAAATGACTGAAACAAGTAAAAGAAAGTAAAAGAATATCTTTTCAAAAAGTTTCATGAAAAAAAAAAAGTAAAGATGTCAATTTCCATATTATACACATCACTTGCCTCTGGAACAGTAACCTAGAATTCCTGTCCAAGTATTGGCCTACAGAAGTGCAAATTGGACACCAACAGTAACCATCTCACCAGTGAAATATGGGGAGGCAACCAATGTAAAAGTACTGACCCTGCTTCTCAACTAATTAAATAAATGTAAAAACAAATTAATGATTTGCTTCTTTGGTGAGATGAAATACTTAGATTTCTTACAATAAAGATTAAGAAGTAAATAATTAATAGCAATTTTAATGATAGTCCAAATATCTGAAAACACAATGTCTATTTTAGCATGATTCCAGATCAAATATTCTGTCATATACACACACACACACTATACATAATATATGTACGCGTGTGTGTCAGTTCAGGCTTATTTACAATGATTATCTTTCAGGATTTAGTGCACAGTGGGAACAGCATATAGGAGTTTTTAAATACCTGGTATTAATTTAAGCTCCCTACTCATATCCATATTTATTTTCCCAGAATTAAGTCTGAACTATTCAATAAGAGATAATATTTTAATTCTGATTTACTTATAACAGCTAACTTTGATGCATTAGCTTCAGAACAAGGTCCTCTGTGTCTTCAATATTCAATCCATCTTGGTTATAATTACCAGAGTTATCACTGTCTTTTGAAGGTGCTATATTTTTTCGTTTGCGTTTCAAAGGAGGAGGAGAAGGACTAGAGCTGCAAAAAAAAAAAAAAAAAAGTATTAAAACATTTAAAAAAGCTAAAAACAGAAAACATCAATGTCTTAATAAACATCCTGAGTAACCATGATCATTCAAAGATATCTAATGAGTAATTAAACACTAGTCCTCCAGACTACTCAATTTTCTCAGAATAAAAATGCAATGTTTCTTCTATTGCACAGGCAAAAGAAGGAATTATAAAGCAAATAATCAAATGTACTTCCTTTTCACTATGTACAATGTTTCATTCAAGTTGGAGTCTGAACTGTAAAGGTATAAGAGAGAACTAAAGACCCACTTGATTTCTAATCATGTCTTATGTATTGTAAGACTAAGTAAAGTTAAAATAGCATTTCTAGGGCTAAAGCAAGAGTGCAGTAGAGTAATGGAGATTCTTTAAGAATCAAGGATTATGATAAATTCTGAACTCTTAAATGATGCATGGATATTATGCAAATTAATCATCATATTGAAAAAAAAAAAATTCAGATTAATTAGATAATAAAAATCTATAAAAGTTGTTGAAACAATTAAATAAATAGGTTTCAGGAGATAATTCTTTAATGATAGCATAAACTAACTTAATAGTGACCCGCATAGCAGGTTTAAGATTGGGAATTAGTGGCAGTGCTACATACCAAATACTGTTGTCATCAGATTCATTAGAAACTTCATCTTCAGAATAATTTCCATCAGTGTCATTTTCAGGTTCACCAGAATCAGAATAATCGTGAGATTCTTCATCACTGCCAGTCCGCAGAACAACTGTACGTTGATTCTTCTAATAAGATTCAAGACAAAAATATAAATTAAATTTAGAGAATAGTAATTTAGAGGTCTAATATTTTTTTTATATATGTTATGGTCTCATTTTGTTCTAGGCATGTAACGGCAATACATTGAAATCAGTGCATGCAGTAAAAAAGAATTCCTCAAACATCTGATGCTTATATGCCAGTTATACCTAGCCAAAGATAAACCTCTGTACCTGGCTTTCGTTGACATGGAGAAAGCCTTTGACAGGGTCCCCCGATCCCTTATCTGGTGGTCAATGAGGAAACTAGGGATAGATGAATGGTTAGTGAGAGCTGTGTGAGCCATGTACAGGGATGCTGTCAGTAAGGTGAGGGTTGGCAACAAGTACAGTGAAGAATTCCGGGTAGAGGTAGGGGTCCACCAAGGTTCAGTCCTCAGCCCCCTCCTATTTATCATAGTCCTCCAGGCAATAACAGAGGAATTCAAGACAGGATGCCCCTGGGAGCTCCTCTATGCTGATGACCTTGCTCTAATTGCTGAGTCACTATCAGAACTAGAGGAGAAGTTTCAGGTGTGGAAGCAAGGATTAGAATCAAAGGGCCTTAGAGTTAACCTAGCTAAAACCAAAGTCCTAATAAGTAGGAAGGTAGACAAACCACAGACCCCTTCAAGTAGATGGCCCTGCTCGATTTGTAGAAAAGGCCTAGGTAGAAACTCTATAAGATGTACTCAGTGTAAGATATGGACACATAAGAGGTGCAGCAATATCAAAGGAAGGCTAACTAGGAAGATAGTTTTTGTATGTGGCAGATGCTCAGGAGCAATAAACACTGAAAATGTGCAGAGAACAACTTCTGCCATATTCCAGGGAGAAAAACTAGAAGTAGTTGATAGCTTCTGTTACCTAGGTGACCAAGTTAGTAGCAGGGGTGGGGGCTCTGAATGTGTAGCTGCTAGAATAAGAATAGCCCGGGCAAAGTCCAGAGAGCTCTTACCTCTGCTGGTGACAAAGGGCCTCTCGCTCAGAGTAAAAGGCAGACTGTATGATGCATGTGTATGAACAGCCATGATACATGGCAGTGAAATATGGGCTGTGACTGCTGAAGACATGCGTAAGCTTGCAAGGAATGAAGCCAGTATGCTCCGATGGATGCGTAATGTCAGTGTGCATAGTTGACAGAGTGTAAGTACCTTGAGAGAAAAGTTGGACCTAAGAAGCATCAGTTGTGGTGTGCAAGAGAGACAATTGCGCTGGTATGGTGATTTGGTGAGAATGGATGAGGATAGCTGTGTGAAAAAGTGCCACAGCCTAGCGAAAGAGGTAGACCCAGGAAGACCGGGGATGAGGTGGCGAAGCACGACCTTTGAACATTAGGCTTCACCGAGGCAATGACTAGTGACCGAGACCTTTGGAAATATGCTGTGCGTGAGAAGACCCAGCATGATAAGTGAGACCATAACCCGTGGCCTTTACCAGGGGTGTAGCCAGCCCACTTATGCGTACCTTTCCTTCTTTGGACACAAAACCCTGCTTGCGAAGACCTGTTGAGGCAAGTGAGATCGAAATCGAGCCAAATTCGACTGGCACCCATGCCAGAGACCAAACAGAGGAATGTAATGTAGATGTAAATATCAAACCTATTTCCATCTCTAAAGATAAAGTTAATTATTTGAAAAATTATAATAATTTTTACATTAAATTTTTCCATGATTGCATTGGGGTATGGTTTATTTTGATCAATTAATTTTATAGTTAGATGCCCTTCATTCTACCAATCTTAACTGGGAATCAGAGTGAGACTGTTTCTTGTTTAGTTAGCAAATTTAGAGCAAACAGAGTTACCTATCTTACTCAAGTGTACAATATAGACAATAATAAGATCTGGAAGCTCATGGTCAACATTCCAATATCTTAAACTGATAACCATCTTGTATAACAAAAAATCTGAGTAATTCTTAATTGCAGATACGGATCATGCTAGTCCATTAATTAGGTAAATATATAGGGGATAATTAAATTTAAAAACTAAATTAAATAGATTAAAAACAAAAAAAAAAAAAGAAACAAAATGGTTAAATCACAAGTTACCATTTTCTTCTGACGCAGCATTTCTTTTCTTTTTAATCGGATTTCCTAAAAGACACAAAGTAAAATGTAAATTATAACAGGTATTAAAAGATATATATTTATGAAGAAAGTGAAGTGAAAGGAGATAAAACCTGAAAGTCATGCATTTAAAAAAATACTATTCTGAGCCCTAAACTAGAAAAGGTGAGAAAGGATTTTTAAGAGAACATATTTGATACACAAACAGAAGTTAGTGGTTCTTATTGCATTGATGAAAAAATAAATGTCTAGGATTTAACAAACTACAAGAAAATATTTAATAATAATGGTTTTAGGTTTTGACATAAGCCAGCAATTTTGGAGGAGGGGGTTTAGCTAATATCATTGACTTCATTACTTCACTGATACTTTATTTTATCAATGTCAGTGTGCATATATGACAGATTGTAAGCATCCTGAGAGAAAAATTGAGTATAAGAAGCATCAGATGTGTGCAAGAGAGAAGATTGCACTGGTTTGGTTATGTGATGCAGATGGACAAGAATAGCTACGTAAAGAAGTGCCGTTCTCTGACTGTAGAGGTAACCTGTGGAAGAGGTAGACCAAGGACATGGGATGAGGTGGTCAAGTATGATTTTTGGATGTTGAATCTAGTGGAGGTGATAACAAGTGACTGAGACCTTTGGTGATTTGTTGTGCTTGAGAAACATGTCAAGCCAAGTAAAATTGTAGTTGTGGCCAGTGCTGGTGACATGTAAAAGGCACCAACTACACTATGGAGTGGTTGGTATTAGGAAGGACACCTAGCAGTAGATGTCCTTCCTAACAGTAGAAACCAGGCCAAAACAGACTGGAGCTTGGTGCAGCTCCCAGTCAAACCACCTAACCCATGCCAGCATGGTATGGGTTAGACGCTAAATGATGATGAATCTTGAAAGGATGAGAGGCAAAGCTAACCTTGATGGAATTTGAATTTATAAATACTGCTAAGCATTTTGTCTAACTCACTAATGATTCTGCCAGCTTGCTCTCTTAACAATAATAATGATGATGATGATGATTTCTTCTATTTGCCATCAAGAGGTACAAGATTAAAACTTTAGGGAAGGAGTATAGTAAACCAAATTGATACCAGTTCTTACAGGAGGCATTTTGTCTAGTATTCTAAATTCTACCATTGCAGGACCAGGGCAATAGTTATCATTGACTGATTAACTGTGGAATAAAAATACAATCTGCAGTCAGGTCAGATTGGGGTACAAAGAGTTATGTACCTTAACTTAAAGAGGCAACAGTATAGAGCTCATGGTCATGATACAGCACCAGTTCACCTGCACACTGTATACAATAAGTTCATTAATATTATCATTATTATTTAACTTCACAGTTAAGTATACCCACAAAGTATTACTCATAAGTCTAGAATGGTACATCTGCAACATACACAAACATTTCAGACTGCATCTAATTCAAAAACAGGCCATTTGACTGAATGATAAACATTCCTTAGATAACACCCTACAGCTCCTAGTATATAAGCTAACATGGAACCCAATTATATGTGGTCATTTAATCTGCTAAAAATAGTAGCCAAACATCCTAAAATCATACCCTACAACCCTAAAAAAAAAAGGGGACATATATTGGGTAATGTAGTCCTAGATACACTGTGGTTGAAAAAAAAGATGAAATGGTCAAAGCTGGAATGTTATTGATCATAGGGATGCTGGATCAGGGTCAGCCTGGAGCAAAAAACAACTAATACTAACATTCTGATACTTTGTATCCACTCTTGTCTTAACAATAACAACAACAATGATGGCTCCTGCTTCTCCAGACTAGTAAACTGTGTACAACTTCTGAAAAAAAAATCCCACATAATGCCCCAGTCTCTTCTCTTATGATACTGTGCATCATCACCCCATCACCCCACAAAACATTTTGCTCAATTCTTTCTCTCCAGGACTTTAAATTAATGGAATTTTCTCCCTTCTCACTTTTAATCAAAACGCAGACATTTTAGCTGAACATCAACCACATTGATGTCACCAATCCAAGAGAACCTACAAATGGCTATTATGTGCTTCCTTTTCCTTAAAGTCAATAATAATTGGTAAAAACAAACAATTTATTCCAAAAATTCATATGCAAAAGATTAAATCAGAAATATTCTGCTCATAAAATACAGCTGACTGAACACACCATTTGGTCCTTGAGTGTCTTTAGCAGAGAATAATTTGTTGCAAGTATTTAAACCAGAAACACAAACTTATTCCTTTCCTAATGCATATTTTTCTTGCCAACATTGATTTGCAGATATTCAGGCTGGACATCAGCAACATCAATACATCAATTTTTCAACTTGAGGAAGAGTTTAAAGGTTATGGTCACTGCTCTACCCACCCATAACTAACTTGTAAAAAGGAGAAAAAATACTAATCAACAAGACTGGATATAAAAACAACTTGCAAATTGGAAGAATATTTAGAAAATATTGTTCAACCCATGACAGCATAGAGAACATGTTAAATAATGATGATGTCTGTTACTTACTTTGTGTCTTGCATTTACTTTGTCATGGAAAATTTTCTTATCAACTTTATCTTCAGCCTCCATGTACATTTTGGCTTCTTCAATACTTATTCCACAAACATCTAACTGACCGATTTCTCTATTTGAAGTTTGGGCATGTTTATACATATCTTTAACAACCTGAAATTATATGAACAGAACAAACAAATGGAGCTTTCCTATATATATATATATATATATATATATATATATATATATATATATATAACAGGGAACACACTGAAATAAATATTTAAGCATTTAAGCATGGAAATTTGAAATACGGTGGAAGAGTGGAGACAAATCAATGTACCAGAAGGGGAACATAGAAACAATTAAAATATTAGTTAGTGACAGGAGGTTGTAAAATCCAAATGTAAGGAGAAATATGTAAGATTGGAAATAGGTAGAAAAATCAATAACTAACGATACACAAAAGATGTATTTGGACCTCAAAAAGACAAATTGGCTGTTGAGGTTAAACTAATGATGGTATAACATCAAAGGTATCACATGAAATGAAGAAGCTTAAGGGTATTATCATTAGTGATTCTCTCTATGAAGAGATTACGAAACAAGGTTTGTGTTAGAAGGCTGATACTTCATGGTGCAGAGAAATTGAAGATCTTCAATAACTAGAGAAAAGGAGCTTAGTTTTGTCTATTGGGTATAAAGTATAACCATAAGGTACTGAGTACAAGTAAATCAGGAAAGTATTTGAATATGAGGGTGTTTGTTGATATATGTAGAAGAGATATCTGCATTAGTATGGACATATGATACAAGTAAGAGGTGTTGTGTGGTGGCAGGAGAGGACAATGGAGGAGATGATGCAAGAGTGAGATGTTGAAAAATGCTGTAGTATATATCTGTGTAATGTATATTGCCAAAGAAAAATGGATATTGACTACAATGGTATGCATTTGTATATTTAAGCATACAGGTATGTATGTGTCTACAAACATGAATATATGTTTATTGCAGATTTTGAAAATATTTTAACAGTCAATCTATCTCTGGACTGAAATTTATTCAGAGGTAAAACATAACAAAGGCTTCAACTTTATACTAACCTCTCCATCATCATCAAATTTAATCTTTGTGTTTAACTCAATGTTTTTCCTTAAAGCACGTTTTGCAATAGAAACTTTACTCAAAACTTTCTTTTTGTTTTTGGTAACTGTTTTACTGTTGTCAACCTGAAAAAGAAGAGATAAAATATTTTACATGATTCATTCTAATATCTGATCTGTAAAACTGGAGAAATGTTATGAATCAAACTGGCATCAATAAAGTGAATATGAGAGAGGTGAATTGACTTCAGTAATCAATAACAATTAAGAACGGGTCGTAGGTGAATATAATAACGATTGTAGTTAGAGTATTCATATCCAGTAATACCAGAATAGTCATTAACCTCAGACCAATCCTAATTGAAAAGATCTATGATCAGAGGCGTTCCTACTTTGACTGTTACATCTTATTTCAGGTATTGTGTACTCCAGACTACATTATCTGATGAATATTTTATTAAGATTGTATGGTGTGCATGTACGGAGTCTGTTATTTCTGTTTAGAATACTGTTATTTAGGTGTTATTTCTAGTAGATCAATGACCACATAGAATCTCCCTTGTTGGCATGTGAAGCTCCCAAGCTGTAAATGGTACACAGATATGAACACCAATCTAAGTAGACATTGCAGAAAAGAGGAGAAGAGATGAGGTAAGATCTTGGTTAATTCAATACAAAAGCTAAGAATTAAAAATTATAGATTACTGGAAGTAGTAGTTAAATTAATATATAGCAATCAAAGAACTTATGATAAAGTAATGCCAACATTTTACATTTGGATGTAATTTCAATGGTTTTAATGGCTAAGTCAGTGTCTATGATATTTACAGGCTATCTTTGGTTTGTGAGATTGATATCGCTGGAGTTAGCAAGTGGTTCATGCATGACCTTGAGATAAGACAATGAATGCAATGGATATAGGCTGTGTAGAACTTAGTTGGCTTAGAGGAGAAGCTGCTGTAAAAAGCAGAATGAGGAGACAGTATGTCTATAGGCCAGAAGTTGTTAGTGTTGCTAGTAAGTCTGCAAATCAATCAGACTGCTATCTTTCGGATGGGCAGCTTGTATGTCTGGCAGAGCAGTACCATTGAGATGTAGCACTACTCCAGTGTAGGATTTAATTGAACATTAATAGAGAATTAGTGACAGATCAGAGCTGAATTATTTTCTGGCCCTGAAAAGAAGGTTAGTCTTTGGAATGCAATTTTAGCTGTATTATATATAAAAAAAAAATTATAGTAAGGCCTACATGTAATATGACATAGAGAGTTTAAACTGTATTGTCCCAACATAGAGAGGAAGAAGTATAAGACTGTCTCCAGAAAAAAAAAGTTAATATTTTATGATTAAAAAAACATTAAGAGTAAAGTAGCAAAAGACGACAGGCAACAAGCAATATACAAAATGTTTGAAGTGTAATTATATTTAAGATAGATTGAAGGAGAGAGAGAAAATATTGTGATAAAATTAAAATATATGAATTGAATGAAAACATGCTTTATGTTGATGATTTATAGATATGACCTTACAAGTTGATAGTTTAGAAATACAGGCATAACCTTCATAACAGCTCATGGCAAAAAGCCTTTTATCATCGAAATTAAAAGAATGGATAAATAAATAACTCTACCTCCTTGGTTACATTTTCAACTGGCTCAGCAGGAATTCTTCTTTTAAAGGTCAGAAGGTCATCCTCATCATCATCACAACCAAACTGTACAGAAAATTTCTCCTTATCACAGTTAGAATTGCCTTCAACACTAGACCCAGATGCTTCATTCTCAGAATCACTACTTGAACCACTTCTGGTTGATATGTGATGTTTTGGCTGAGGTTTGACCTGTTTTTTGTGCTTTTCTTGCTCACTTTCAGAGTCAGATTCATCTGATTCAGTAGACTGCATGTCATCACTCTCCTCACCGTTGGAAGCAGCTTTCTTGACAGAATTATCAGCTTCTTTTTTTAAGCGTTGTTTCTCTTCTTTTTCCAAAAACCGTACACGTGGAATTACTTCTAAGCCTAGAGAGCTACAAAATAAATTAATAGATGAGAGACTAAAGTAAGACACCTGACTGTAAAATACTTATCTAAACAGTGTCAGTATGAGAGATTACAAGGATGAATGATGAGTCATTGACTTATAAATATTTATAATTCAGTCCCTCCCTCCAAAATTTTGGGCCTTGTGCCTAAAATAGAAAAGAATATTTTAGAAGGCGGCGAGCTGGCAGAAACGTTAGCATGCTGGGTGGTGAAATACTTAGTGGTATTTTGTCTGCCTTTATGTTCTGAGTTCAAATTCCGCTGGGGTCGACTTTGTCTTTCATCCTTTTAGGGTCGATAAATTAAGTACCAGTTGCATACTGGGATGGAGGGGGGTTATCTAATTGACTGATCCCATCCCCCAAAATTTCAGGCCTTGTGCCTAGAGTAGAAAAGAATATTAATAATCCAGTGTTCATTATATAAATTTCTTAATAATTACAACTAATTAAGAAAACTAAATTATGCATATTTTATAGATGACTTTATTTGTTGATTATACATACCAGGAAAAGTTTCCAAGATCCAGATTTTTCACATCAAAAATACTTTTGTTTGACATCAAAAATACTGAACGAATATATGAAATAAAGGCCTGCAATCAGAAAAAAGATTAGGAAAGGACCTTTAAAAAATTGAATACAAGGCTGGTGACTAAGAAAGCGTCTGTAGCAACTAAGTCCAATAAATACATCACTGTTTATTTTAATGTAATAAAATGGCCAGGTGATGAAATGACATGTGATGTATTTACTGTGATGCAATACACTGTAAAGCAAATCATTATTGGTAAATTCATTGACATGTTTTTATCTGCAGAGTAAATATAGTGCAAAACATTAGAGCTTTTATTCAGTGTAAATACATCATTTTTTTTAACAATAAAAAAGAAATTCAAAGATAAAAATAAAATCTATATTAAATTTACTGAATCTCTCTCTCTCTCTATATATATATATATGTGTGTGTGTGTGTGTGTGTGTGTGCAAAAAAACAAGTCAAAGTTACATTCAAAAATAGAATCACAAAAAAACCTCATTTTATCAGCATCATTCTACTCAGCTTTCATTAACAGCTATCAAATCTGAGAGTGTTACCTATGATAGTAGACTAGTACCTGGACCATAAGAAGATTTACTCCTCATTTATCAAATGCTATATAAATTGAAATAAATACAAGCCTATGGATCTATAGATATGTGAAAAGCTATCAATTTTAACTAGTTTTAGAAATCTTATAGTAATATTAATTTCAAATTTTGGCACAAGGCCCACAATTTCAGGTGAGAGGTTAAGTCGATCCCAATGTTCAACTGCTACTTATTTACTGACCCTGAAAAGATGAAAGGCAAAGTCAACCTCAGCAGAATTTGAACTCAGAATGTAAAAATGGACGAAATAAGCATTATACCTGGCACGCTAACAATTCTGGCAGCTCGTTATCTTAAATCTTATAGTAATATTAAAACATAAATCAAGCATCACACTCTGAGAGTTAGATGCTGCTATCTCATCAGCTACAGTGCCATATCTAGTTTCTAAATAATATTCATCATAGCTCTTCACTGTAAAAAGCTACGTATGTTTAAATCCTCAAATTCCTGTGGTAGGAGTATACATTGCTATACCTACATTATAACCTCCGTTTCCAGCCTCTCTCTCTTTGTCAAGCTACAATTAACTCACAATATAACACCATGTGACTGTAGTATAAATTGCTTTATTTGATGCCCTCGACAAATGTTTGTATAACACTTGATTTTATATGGCAGTTACCAGCCTTTTATCTATCAACTGAAATAATGCACTATTATTAAGCATTGTCACCATCATCAATTTACATCTATTTTACATGCGATATGGTCTGGAAGTGTGGTCACAATCTGAGTCAGTTCTTATTCGGAGATTCTGCTCTCCTATGTGGGTTAAAGGATCATATCTCACTTGTATGTTCTATTTTTTGTTTTTATGACTAAGGGCCTATTCAAATACCAACAACTTTACAGATTGTACTGGATGCATTTTACAAGCACCAGCATTAGAGAAGTTGCTATGTCCTCAACAAGAATAAAGGACCTTCTTGATGCTACATCAACAGAGATAATGTAGCACTACTTCACACAGTGTCTTGCATACATTTTATTGTGGCATCAGAACTAATGAGTTTGTCTTATGCCACAGAAGACTAGGGTCAAAGCAATGAAACCAAGAGAATGAAAAAAACAATGATTGAAATGAGAAGGTGCTGGAAATAGTAATGAAAGAGAGAGTGATGGTAGCTATGCGTTTGCTGCCAGGGATAGAGAAAGAGAGAGACAGACAATAGTAAAGATGCGTGATGAAAAGATAGATGTCAATTATTGGTTACCTGTGGGAGGAGTGATGTGTAGCAGTACACAAGGATAATGGTGAGGTGTATCAGTTGCAAACAAATTTGATCCATTACTCGTTAACACAAAGATTTGTGATAAGAGAGAATAGATTTAATGTCTTTTATTAGATGGTTGGCATTAAACATTGAATATGAGAGAAAGAGAGAGAGAGATATGACAAGGTATGGAAAAAGTAGGTGAGGGGCAAATAGAGACTTAATAGAAATATAATGGGCAAGAGATCCAACTGTAGATATCACAGATATATATGAATGAACAATAATTCATGAATACCTTTTTGGCATTATCCTTCATTTCAGTATTTTCTGCACACTGTGATTGCAGACGAGGTTTAATATCCCACAACATTTTAGGATTCACTCTGTAATAAGAAAGAGAGAAACCATAATGAATATGAATAAACATAAATCTAGGAGGGTTTCTTTATTTTGATATTTTAACTCAGCCTTTTTATGCCGGCATGGGTTAAATTCAAAATGAAGGTCTTTTAATAACTAAAGATTTACAAAAATTTTCTATGGTGACTTTGATGATAATGAGAGACAAAGTTCAATGAAATTTTATTCAAACTCACTGTATCTTTTTTATTGGGATTTTCTTTTTCTGTAAATTCTCAATCATTCCTTGCTCTTCACTGGGCAACAAAAACAATAAGGACTCACCATTCTTCTTGTATCTGGAAATCATAAATGAAAGCTGCTCTACAACAATTTAAGTCAGAACGATATGAAATGGTGCTATTACAAACAATGACCATGACCTGTGAGTCACAGAAACAATTATTTCAGTGCATTCTAACATTTGAAGGATAGCGACATACTTTTGCTCATTAAAAATTAGATGACACTATAAATATACATTCTTTCACATTAAATACTGTATAGCTACAGGTGAGAGTAAGCTTACATGGAAAAAATAGGTCATGAATGCTTGATTTTAATTTGCAAATGTAAAATATCCAATATAAAATATTCTGGCCTTGAACAATATCACAACACTCAAGGTAGAAAGCACTGAAGTTCAAATTACAAAGACTTCACAATACATTCTAAAACAGAAACAAGAAACACAGGAGAAAACAAATTATTCATTCTTACAGTAGTTCGGTTTTACTTTCATAAAATCTTGGGTTCTGAAGAGACTAATGTTGCAATTTCCAGTGTATTAAATAGTTAAGAGAAGAAACATTCTTCAGATAAGAAGTTAATATATAAAGTTTTCTAGAAATACTAGCAGTTTTAATCAGTACATAGCAGATTAACTGAAGCAATTACACAATGGAATGTCTTCAGCAGTGCATATATGCCCATGTCATACATTGTAATAGTAACTGTAATTTTCCAACAGTGGACTCTATTTAAATTCCAGTTGATTATTACCTTTGAAACCTAGTTTTCAAAAAAGTTAAGACTATGGGAAAATATCAAACATAGGAGTAAATATTTTAAACAAATATAGCCACTAACAATGTGAGTTGAAGATAGCAGAGTTTGCAAATACTAACATTTTATGGTAACTAGTTCAATACTTCAAGTTTATGCCTGAGTCAATAAAATAAGAACCAGTTATATAAAATTAATTAATTATTCCATTGCCATTTATTAAAAAGGTAGAGTCACAGAATTGATAGCACACCAAACAAGAAATACCTATGGTATTTAATAACGTTTCTTTATATTCAGAGTCCAAAGCCTGCAAAGATATAGTTTGCATTTCATCCTTTTGAAATTGGTAAAAAAAAAATACCAGGTAAGTATTGGGACCGATATTATTGATTGTATCTCTCACAGAACTTGTGGTTTTATGTTTATGTTAGAAACCATTGTTAATACTAAATTCATCACATAAAGAGTGAGAATCTCTTTGGACTTGATCATGCCACATCCTTGGTTAAAATGCTTAGTAATTCCTACTGATACTTCATTCAGTTAACCATTTATCCAGACACAAAATAAAGAGAGGGTTCAAGTTGAAAAATAAAAACAATCTTATTTTTGTTGAAACATGAAGAGAACTGCAGAAGTACCAAATGAGAAGAGTCACCAGTCTGTCCCAGGTAAAAAGCAAAACCTCAAAAACATGAAAGCAGTGCTCTCATGTGGCCACAGCCCATGGGCTGGAACAAGAGATATGTATGTATATGTATGCATGCATCAACCAAAAATGAAACTTTTGATCAATGATTGACTCCCTGACCCGTTTATAAGAGCAGTAACAACTTGTCTAACACATACCAGCATGGAAATGCAGATATAACACCATGACAATCATGATAATATATATATCATCATCATCGTCGTTTAACGTCCACTTTCCATGCTGGCATGGGTGGGACAGTTTGACTGAGGGCTGGCAAGCCAGAAGGCTGCACCAGGCTCCAATTTTTGTGTGCCACCGGCACAGGAGCCAGTCAGGCGGCACTGGCAACGTCCACACTCCAATGGTACTTTTTATGTGCCACTGGCATCAACCACGCTTGAATGGTGCTTTTTACATGCCACCATCATGGGAGCCAGTCAGGCAGCACTGGCATCGATCACGCTGAAATGGTGATCACACTGAAATTTTGTCAAAAACGTTAAGAATAAACCCTGTTCTATGTGACATATTCTACCAGTATCAGAAGTTTGAAAGTGTTTAGTTAAAAAAAATTAATCAAATAATCTGTAAGTCAAAGTTGACCGCAGCGAAATTTCAACTCAAAACATAAAGACAGATAAAATACTGCTAAGCATTTCGCCCGGCGTACTAACGTTTCTGTGAGGTTGCCGCCATAGAAAGCAAGCATTCATTTTAGAAATATATTCTTTATTCTTATTACTTAAGCGTTACTTCCTTACATGAAATTTCGTAACATTTTACCTCACAACTCTTTTTCTACTAATTTTTGTTCAATGCGACTATGATTCTGAATTCCTCATGCACTTTTCTATCATTTAAGCCTAAGAAAAATATACTTTTAATTTAAAATTAAAAAATTTATGTTAATTGAATATCTGCCTCACTGCCCCCCTCCTGAGATTGCAGATATTTTGCTGTAACTTTTTTTTCTACTGAACCAAATCTCAAACTATTTATGCCAAAGTGTAGCTAAGGAGGTGTCCTCTTTAAAACTATTAACAGTTTGCAATTTAGTTGAGAACTGAATTAGTAGTGAAGCTTGGAAGCTGCTGTGATTGACGAAATGGTGGACTTAAGCATATATTCAACCACTACTGTGGTTGAATGATATATACATATACATATATACACACACACATATATACATGCATACACACACACACACACACACACTTTATTACGTTATTTCCCAAATGACCTAAATTTGAAATGCTTAAGAACAATTCAATACATCAAATGTAGTTGTCCTACTTTTCCAAACATAAAACCGCTTCTGCCACATAAATTGCTAATGAAATTAAAATCAGAAAGGACAACTTAAATTGAATCTTACCTTGCTGTACGCCCAACTCTGTGAATGTAAGTGTTAGCATCTTCTGGACAGTCAAGTTGGATGACCCAGTTCACTTCAGGTATATCTGAAGAGAAGAAATTAAATTTTCAAAAGCTAGTGTTGCAGATTAACAAAATGTTAATAGTGATTGTGAAGCTATAAGTCCAAACTTTGCTACAGTAAAGTTAGAATAAGAAAAGAGTATATTTGGTTACAATGATACAATATCATACTAACAATTGTTACTTTAGGTACAGGATTACCCCACTCATTTTCAAAGCATAAAGAAATAAAAAATTTTTACGGAAATTAACAGATGCATTCAAAAACTGAGTTGCCAATTTTGATGTATGGGGTATCAAAGAATTCAGTAATCTTTTGGCTACCAAATAAATTTTATTTTCATTTACATATTTGCATCACAAAAATTTAACATTATAATCTTTCTATAAGTCAACTATTGCAAACAATATTTTATACCACGACGACGACACTTTTTCTATATAAGTGTGTACCTTAAAAGACATCCATTTCTCTATATGTTATGAGGAAATACAGTCACTCACTTTCTGTCTCTCATACACATGCACACATACATACAAAAAAGCTGTGCCGATTCTGTCCATAAGAAAGGAACAAATAATACAATGTGGCTGTAGGTCACAACACCCAGGCAATACCGGGATGCATTGCTAGTTATATATAAAAACACAAACTCCTTAAATAACGAAGTAATGGCACCAGCAGTGTTTACGTATAATCACAATTTAGGTTAGTTGAAATATGTCTGTCACATATTCCAACATGCGAAATACTTAAAGCAAATGATCATAATTTAACTATTAGTAGTTAAAGTTTAAAACACTTAAATAAAAAAACAAAGAAATAAAATGAAACAACGTAACACATGTAAGATTAAAACATAGATGCTGGACAAGAGAATTACATGGGCATAAACCTTAATAGAACCACGTCATTTGCTGCACAAGGTACATAACTCAGTTTGCATCAGTTGACTTGACAGATAACACGTTTCCTTACTTTTTTCAAAGATGAGTTGTTCAGATTAGAAAGTCAGTCAATTGCAAAAAAACTGTTGCTTCAACAAAAATCATCCAACTCATGATCAAATGAAAATATGAATATAAAACAATACAAAATAACAAAAGGAGCGTTTTCCTCCTCTTTTTATATTTACCAAGTCCACGAGCTGCAATGTCTGTGGCAAAGAGAACAGCATGTTGCTTGAAACAGAACTGTTGGAAGACTTCCATTCTTTTACGCTGTTTCATCTTGCCATAAAGAGCATGAAGTGAGATACCTGGCCGCATGTGACACAATGCCTTGAATATATAGCGAACCTGTCATCAAAAAAAAAAAAAGAGAACGAAAATAGGTCAATGATGGTGGATGGAGGATAGGGTGTATGTGAAGTTACATGGATTTACTGGGTGGAAACATACAGGAGCAGAGGGTAGAAAGTAACAGAATTGAAGATAAGAAGAGAAAGTGAAAGAGAAAGAGACAAGTAGAACAGAAACCGTGAGGAGAGAGAAGAAGACTGATAAAAGGAAACAATATAAATCTGAAATAAAATAAAAGGAAAGAGAGTAAGGAGACATAATGGAGATTAAAGAAAAAATTAGTGTGCAATTAATCATATGACAAAAGAATAGTCTTGGAAAAAGTTACTTGAACTAGAACTGAACTTGATTCACAGAGAATTAAACATTTCACCATAGCATATCGGTCATCAATGAAATGTTAAAGTGAAAGAAGAATTAGCCTACCTGACTGCATGTGCTCAGAAAAACAAGAATTTTTTGTCTTAAATGTTTCTTCAGGAAAGACCACAGTACTGTCATTTTGTCTTCTAGTTCACAGGTTATATAACTCTGAAAAATTGTTTTTAAAAATCAATAAATAGCATACATATAACTCACAAAATTACAACAGCACCACATGAGGGTGAAAACATACAGAAATGCAGTATTATATGTGTTTCATAACAAGCCAATGAAGGAATCTCGGCATGGTTACTCAACTTGCTAAAACACCCTATCATCTTAAAAATGGAAGAATAAATTTGAAAAAAGGAAAAGAAAAGATTGAAGAAAACATGACCAAGATGGGGAATTGAAGAGAGAGTGATGAATGAAAGAGATCCAGAGTGAGAGGGTGAAGGAGATTGAAGAGGGAACGGCATGTGTGGTGTGAAGGAGGAAGGAGTGTTAAGATGGACAAAGGAAGATGGAAGGAGTAATGGATGGGAGAGTGATGAATAACAATAACGAGTGACAGAGGAGAGAGAAGTGTAAGAAAGAGTGATATACAATACTAAAGAAGAGGGAGAGAGAGAGAGAGAGATAATAGTGGGGATTGAATACAGACAGATACAATGCTATCCCACATTACATATGCAGCATGACAGAAGAGCTCTAGAGTGATAGCAAGGAGGCACAGTAATAGGAGAGCAGATGAATGATAGATGAGAGGGTAACGAAAAGAGGGAAGTGAGCAATAAATAAAAATTTCATGCTATAATAAGCATTTACCTGAACCAGCTGTGAAGGTGTGCTTTCTTCGGCAAATTCATCAACAGAGATATAAAAGAGATTGTCCTTGTTTAAACTGAGACGAGCAAGATCTTTCACTGACCTAAAGGACAGGAACACAAATAGGAGTATTACAAATTTACTGATGACAATTATTGTAATAAAGCAATTTAGTCATTTGTATGTTAATGAAATATGCTTGGGTGGAGCAAGGAAGACATAAGAAGAAGTAGGTGCAATATTACCAGTGTAATTATGTTGACTTCATAAGACAAATAACTAAATGTTTCTACTATCAAAAATATAGAAAGTGGCATATGGCAGAGAAATGGAGCAGATACCTCATGGTATTCAGCAGCTTTCCTTTATGTACTGAGTTCAAATCACATTGGGTTTGAAATATTAACCATGTTATTTGTGTTGTTGACTTCAGAAAGATGAAATGCAAAAGAAACTGATGTAAATGACTGATCTCCTCTCTTCAAAATTGCTGGCCTTGTCTAAATTGGAAACCATTATTACTATTATATTGCAATTTGTGATAAGCTTCGTTGGTTACAGGCTTTCCAATGAGTCAGTGACCAGTCCATTGCATTTCTGACAGCAATGTCACCTTGAGTAACGTATCTTCTATATGGTCTTAAGTTGACCAAAATCTTATAAGTGGAATATGGTAGATAAAAATTGTGTATAAGCCCATTACGACTGTTCTCTTCTTGGGTGCTAGACTTAACTGTTACCCCTTTTAACACTACTACCTAGCTCTTGTGTACCTTTAGCAGGGCACTGCATCTCCAGGCTTAGGGTGATTCCTCTCTTACCTTCACCACTTTAGAGGCCCTGAAAATATAGATATTAAACTTCCTCCCTTGCGAGAGAAAGAGAGGTGGTGAGGTCTACTTTTCATACTGAATTTTGTTTTGTTCATTCTAAACTCTAGACCAAACATTCCACAGAGCTGCTGCTTCATATTCCAACTGTTCTGAATTTAACTCGCCATGGAGATGAATCAATTACTTATGTTATATTTTTACTTTAAAAACTTTTAACCTTCCAATACCCATCATTCATGTAAATTGTGAAATTCATCACTATAGATTGTGGGCAGGGAGTTCATTCCTCATTTTTAAGATAACTGTTTGGGGAAAACACTAAACATGTCAACCCTCAACATTTGTGGAGGGCTTACAAAGAGCATGAGAACAACCCATCTTCCAACTCAAACAAATAAAATAAAATAAATAAAACCTCACAAAAGGCAACATACATGAAAAGAATAATTAGTCCTTACTTTGTCTGTGTGGCAGAAAACAATAAAGTCTGTCTGGATGGAGGTAAATTATCCAAAATGGCATTCATTGTTTCAGTAAATCCAAGGTCCAGGATACGATCAGCTTCATCAAGAACTGAAAACAAAGTATTGTCATAAGACTGTCAGGTGAAATGGTTCAGAACTTTTACATGAATGTGGTGGAAATGGTACAGATGGAGGAGTTGTCAGATGCTTTATATTTTTTTGAAAGTTTCTTTCCTGAGTTCAAATTCTTGTCAGGTTTAGCTTTGACCAATCATTCCCAAGTGAGACAATTAAATAAATACCAGCCACATATTGGAGTTTATTCAATTGACTATATTATCCCTTCACATTAAAAGATTATGGACAAATATAGACATACATTTACAACAATTCATTAATTTCTTGAATGGTTTTGCATAGATTTTTCTATGCTTAGCAGAAGCTGACCAATATAAAGTGTATAGAATTGGTAGACAGGAAACTGTTGGAACCTGTTGTATGTGTGAGGTGGGAACAGTGCTGGGGAGACTCCAGTATGCTGATGATCAGGGTCTCAACAACAAACAAGTTGATGAATTATTGGACAAGTTCCAAATGTGGAAACAGAATTTAGATTCAAGAGACTCAAGTCGATTTAGTAGTTTTAGTGAGCACATAAGTTAAATACTACTATCAACTGGAATGTAACTATGTAGGATATGTGGAAAGGGAGTATGAAAGAACCCCATACACTACAACCAAGGCAAACAATGTGGGCACAAATGGTACAGTGGACTCTCAATCATGCTGATAGATTTCATATGTAAAAGATGCATAAGAGTAGCTAGCAATAGCATCACCCAAGAAATGAAATCTCTGAATTGTCCACAAAACTCCTTAAAAGAAGTTAATAGCTTTTGTTACCTCAGTCATCTAATCAACAGTGGGTGCACAATTTGCAAGATTGTATGGGAAGGAGAATAAGGAGATGGGGAGGCAGACTGCCAAAATGGTTCGGTTTGAAGGGTGGATGAGCAAAGAACCATGAGCTGGGGAGGATAGATTGATGAAGATATATGTATATGTACCAGTAGGAATTTGATAATCTGGCAATAAGACCAAAGTATAAATATTACATTTATCAATACATCTCACCCACCTACTTTTCATGAACAATCCTCAAATTAAATGAGTCTCTTCACTAAGTGTGCTATGCTCTCTCTCTCCCTAAAAAGCTTCATTCTTAAAATGTGTCAAGGAGAGTTGTCTTTTTCTTTAGATCAAAGGTAAAAATATATCCCTACTGGCTGCAAAATAAAAACCCACTAATTTCACTCATTGCTCCAAATAATTATTATCTTAGAGAAAGGTTTTCAATTAACACTTTTCTTCAGATAATAAAATATAAAAGTGACTTACTGAGTATCTGCAGGTTATGGGCATTAAAATTAGGTGTCTCATCCATGTGTTGTAGGAGTCGTCCTGGAGTACAGATGACAATGTTAGTATACATGATCTGCTTGGATTCCTCTTTTAGGTTCTGTTCAAATATATAGATCAACAAACAAATGTAGAAATATATATATAAAGCGATAAACACAGAAAGATATAAGTTATTTTAGTTTCTTTATTGATAAATTACAAGCTATAAACTTTCACATCAAAATCAATAAATATTTTTTTAATACTACTTTATCTAAGCAATTGCTTGGATTTCAAGTTAACCCTTAGTCACATAATGCACAGTCTGAATTGTCCTTGCAAAACTTTCATGCAGATCAGGCTTCCTTATTAACTTATTAGTAGGTGAAATAGCTGAATGGAAAAAGGTATTGGAATAATATGTTTTGAGTTCGAATTCAATAAGAAAAAATGAAATATCCTACATGCTCCATTTGCACTAACTGTTGCAATTAGGTATTAAATATTTTTGAAAATGATCTATTAGTACAAAGAAAAAATTATCATGCACTTGCTTAATTATGACATGGGAACTTCTACATGGCAGAAATAGCAACCAAACCTTCCTCAAATCAAACAACCATTTTGAACAAAGAAAGAAAGGTACATTGGATAATGTAGTTTGAGATAACATTAAAACATGGCTAGAATGTTTTCAATCATATCTCTGTTTAATCAAGATTGACTTGAGACTAAACAACAGTAACCATCTGAGATGTGCACACCTATATAACATATCCGACCCATGGGTCATTTTAATCCCACAGTAACTTTGAATTAGAAATGTACCGAACCTTAACTGATATAACTTTAATTCCTACTATTGATAGTACATCACATGTCTTCAGATAAATAATTTCTAATCAAGCAGAAGTTACACAGGCCAACTATTCAGCTGTTATAACAGGATCCCTCTTTTTTTTATTAGTCATGAGAAGAGAGAGACAGTGCCTATGATCTCTGCAGATCCTGTCATAGTAGCAAGATCGATGTAGTTGATGGTAGCCTAAACATTTGCAAGAGAAACATGTTTGGAAGGGAACTAAGATTTGGTTCAAATACTTGCATGATCATTTTTGATCTGGCCTGACACAAGGTACAAGTGATATTATTGAAATCTGGTATTTATTTTCAGCATAGACTTGTGATAAAGGCACCCAAGGACCAAGTGATGTTAAATCAGGTAGCATATTAGGCCTACTACACTGGTAATAAGGGTACCTCAAACCTCATCAAACAAAACAATATATATATATATATATATATATATATATATATATATATAATAAAACATTTTAAAAAATATCCAGCAAAGAATATGCTGTAAGATCAAAATAGGGAATAATGATAAAATAAAAATAGAAGAGAACCTATTACTTACCATCCCACCAACAGTTAGACCAGCAGAAAAATCATGTTGTTTCCCAAGCCGTCGAAGAACTGCAAAGGTCTGATAAGCGAGCTCTCTAGTTGGAGATATAACTAGGGCACCTAATCCATCGAGATTAGTCCATTTTTGGCAGTAGAGACATTCAAGAAGCTGAAGAACAAACATAGTTTATATTTTATAGTAAAATATTTACTTTAATGTTGTTATGGTTTCTCACCAATAATAATGGTTACTAATTTAGACACAAGTCCAGTAATTTTTAGGGGAGAGGGTTAGTTAATACTATCAACCCTAGTACTTGACTGGTACATTATTTTATCGGTTCTGGAAGATGAAAGACAAAGTTTACCATGACAGGATTTGAACTTGGAATGTACAGGGACTTAACTAAATATCAGAAAACATTGTCTGGCATCCTGGAAAAGCAAGGCCAGTATGTGAGAGAGTGAACTGGATGTAGAGGTTACCATTGTATCAGTTATGCTAGATATAAAAGCTTTAACAGGGTTCTACTCTCATTATAGGCTTGATGGATGGACATGGACTCCTTGTTGAGTTCATCTACTTTTATAGACAAGTATTGTTTCTTTGTCCTATCAGGATGTTCTTTCACACTTAATATAACAGGATGAGTGATATTATTAGTTTATTCACCTATGATTTACATGATTACTGCAGCAGATCATTTTTGATCTGGCCTGACACTTGATGCAATTTACAAGTGATATTATTGAAGTCTGGCATTTATTTTCAAATCCGTTCTGAAATAGAGACGTTAGAATTGAAATAAGGACCACATTATTAGCACCTTTACAATGTTCAAAGGTCACAGAAGAAGTCAGTTTCAGTACTACCAAGTAAATCAAACACTTTAAATTTCATAATGCTGTTACTGCTTTTTTAGTTTAGTCTGAAGGAAAACTGTGCCATGGCATATGTCAAATGAACCTGTGTAGAAGAGAGGGTATGCAACATCTAGTCCAAAGCAGGAGAGGATGTTGTAGTGGCAGTAGAAGAGTTGGAGAGCAGAAGAAACAGTGTATCAATAATCAAGTGATGACAGTGTCAATTTAGCTTTCTACTGAGAAGCTCGATGAACTGAGGCATTGAAAGATGTCTGACCAGGGCTACTTAATAACACTGACTACAGGATCTCCTGACTTCATGGTTGGTTGCTTATCACAATACTGATTTGACCATCTGCTGTTCTCATTGTAGTTCAGTTCCTTAACCCTTCAGCATTTAAACCAACCATATCTGGCTCACATATTCTATCAATTTTATGTTCACTCCGGCAATATCATTCTCAAAATATGCAATCACATCACTGAAATTTAAAAGTTATGAGATAATGCATGATCAATTTAAAACAATGTGAATAAAAAGCATTACATTTGAAAGAGTAATCTGAATGTTAAAGAGTCAATGAGTTCAAAAACAATCTACCCAAAATTAAAATTTAACTTACAGGAATAAGAAAAGCTAGTGTTTTGCCAGATCCAGTTTTGGCAGCTGCAAGAACGTCATGTCCCTGCAAAGCAATACCTATGGATTCTTTCTGAATTTCTGTTGGCATTATGAATCCAGAATTTTTTATACCTGCAACAACAAAAGAAAGTAATTAAATAGAGTCACTCTCAATATGAATCATGCAGAATTAATTTAATAAACAGCATGGTGCTTAATGATGGATGGTAATAATAACTTTTTACCTAAGTACATGATTATAAATTTTGGAGAATGGGTAAGTGATTTGATTAACTTGACTATTTGACAGTTTCTCATGTTAGTGACCTTAAAGGGTGAAATGCAAAGTTAACCTCAGTAAGATATGAACTTGGAAAAGAAAGGAATGAACTAATTAATAGTATTTTATCTGCTGCTTTACCCCACTTCATAATTGATAGTAATGATTTCATACATTGGCAAAAGGCTACGCATTTTGAAGAAAGATTGCAGATTTAATTAAATGATGGACACAGCAAAGTTGACTCGGGCGGGATTAAATAATAATTGTTTTTAACAGAAGCACAAGGTCAGAAATTAGGAGGACAAGGTTAATTGATTACATTGACACTTATTCTTGATTGATATATTATTTTATTGTCCAACCCATGCCAGCATGGAAAACAGATGTTATATGAAGATGATGATGACCCTGAAGATATGTAAAGCAAAGTTGACGTTGGTGGGATTTGAACTCAGAATGTAAAGAGCCAGAGTACATAATGCAAAACATTTTCCTGATTCTCTAATGATTCAACCAATCTATTGAATTTGGATTAAAGAATAATGATCTCTTTTAACCAGGCACAAAGATTATTGATAAGATTACACTTGGGTTTAAATGTGTGGTGAAATATTACAGAGAAACTATGATGCCAGGCTCTTAACCACATAGTAAAGAGATTGAATCATCTAGACAAGGTACATAATTATGCTTCACACAGAATTCATGGTTGAGAAGTAGCACCTCCAATTGATGGATAAGAAATCAGCACACAGGAAAGGCAGCTAACTGTAAAGACACCTGTTCTAGCAATATGCAAATATAAACACATTGCATTCATGTAGTAGAGGCAAAACAGCTTGGCTGAGCCCATTCATGAGAATAATCAAATTAATCTGTACAAGTTAACAGAATGCTTGTTATATAAAACCTATTCTTAGTGCTGGAATACAAAGCCTATACTCTTGTGTTTTGTTTTGTCCTATATTCGTTTATGTTTCTAAATGGCAAAGTGAAATTTGAAAGAAATTTGGCAAGTCAACAGTGTAGAGGCTCTGTAGTATATTTATAAGATGCGGAGGCAGTGCCCTAAACGTTACTTCAACCTTCTAAACTAGTCAAATAAATGCAGTTTGAACTTCTACAGAAGTAATGTGTGCAGGAGGAAGAAAAGATTGCATTATGGAGTTTAAGGGGAGATACAATACATATGTCAAGAGGAAAAGTGGGGACATTAAGTGAGTTAAATAGGTGGCCAATAAACTGTAACTATATCAAATTAGTTATATTTCTCTTTGTAATTGAACTTTAGGATGAAAATCACAATCTTAGGTCTTTATAATATGAAAATATAATACAAACCAATTTGAGTGCTTTCAGACAATGGGAAGTCTGTAAACTTCCTGATAGCAGTTGGGTTTAACTGAAATAAAAGATAAATATTTTCAAACTCATATTAAATGAAGATGTGCTGCATTGCAGATCCATCCAATCCTAACCATAATGAAAAGACAGATGATGACGATCATATTCTTAGTAACAGCCGCAGTACTGTGCTCCTGGTCAAGTCACTTTATTCTGTCAGTCTACTTAGCCGAAAGAGTGACTGACAAGGCAAAAAAAGTATCCAACTGACATTAAACATCATAAGCACCACTCTGAGACAAAAAAGGATCCACAATCTCACCAACAGGATAACATATCTATAGCTTGTCAGCTGTTATTGAAGGTATTTGTTTTAATAACTATGTATATATACATATATATGGAAAATGGTCTAGCCAACCGAAACTAGTGTAGAAAATTTAAATAGCAGAATCCAAGAAAAGTAGTGTTGGGTCTGCATCAACAATTAGTAAGTTCAAAATGTTAATAATGTGGAATACATTATTTTGCAATGCAAAAGTCTAATGTTTTGAACAGATCACATTAGTAACTGTTGGTGTATGTCTGATGGTGGATAAAAGAATTGTGACAGGAGTCTAGAAAAACTAAGAGAACAAAAGGCATTCATAAAAAAACTGAAAGCAATCACAAGCAGCAATGGTTTTCAACAAGTGAACTGGCAAAATAAAATGTAGTGTTACAGACTTGGAGAGTTAAGCCAACCTCTTTGTGGGCTATATTAGGCCCACAGCTTTGCTATGTCTAAAGGAACCTGTGCCAGAATTGTACAGTCATTATATTGCTGCTATTTTCGAGGCTTCCACCTCACCCCACTCTGTTTTTCGGACCCACAAAAGGGTTTTGTAGCATATTAGGATGTCACAGGAATTCATTCAACGAAAAAAAAAAAAAAAAATTCCAATGATTCCGGGACGGTGGTGGATCCCCCACCCTGCCCCACCTTTTCCGAACCAAAATAAGGGATTTGCAGCATATTAGGAAGTCAGGGTACATGATTCCACGTAAAAAATACGAGTTTTTTTTTTAGTGAAAATCGTGCGGGTATTACTCTTAAAATTTACCAAACAGCCAAATTTACCAAATTTGAAGAGAGTAATAGGAAAAGATAAACATACAAAATCTGAACGTACTGATTATCTTTCAGTATTACGAATTTCTAAATCAATAAATAATTGATATATCATAAATAAACAAATTAAAACCATATGAAATAAGTTACTTGATCATATTTCTCTTTTAGAGCACTAATTTCAGCATCAATATCTTTAAAAGACTTTGATGAAGTGAGTAATTCTTTTCGCTTCTTTTCTCCTCTTTTACCAGCAAATTCCTTGTCTTTTGGTCTTTTGTCGCGTGGATGTTTTTTATATTGAAATTTTCCAGCATTTGTACTTCGATCAGGAAACATTTTTGCAACAAAATAACAAACTCACGTGTACGAAGACATTTGTATAAAAGAGTGATAAGGTAAAGGGAGGCAATCAGCGTATTTTGTTTTCCTTTTCCGCTGCAAAACGTTCCTGTTCAATTTCTGCTGAGTTGCTGGAACTTGTTTATTTAAAAATTTTTTTACCAAGCTTTTCCTCCCTTCTCGGTCTTGGGTTTTCTTTATATATTGATGTACGCATTGCAAGTGTTTTCTTGGGTTTGGTAATTTTCATTGCACTGATTCCTTGAAAGGAGACGCATCTTCTCTCGAGATGGGTACCGTCAGTTGCAAATGAGTTCATCCGCCTTCGATTTTTTTTTTTTATATTGCTGTGTGCCCACACCCCCTCTTCACTGGACAAGTTCAGTAGTTGTCAGATTTAGTTGCCGATCGTTCGACGATGAACAGGTAGTACTAGAATAGGGTTACCAATAGAAAGTTTCCACCAGCGTATGAGTTGGTCAAACAAGTGACTGTTGAAACTGAAGCAATTACATCATGGGAGAGCCATTACAAACATCTAAAAACACTTAAAAATAATTCTAGCTGTTTATTAGTCCTTACGCTTATTAATTTATCGATTGGCTTGAAGTGACCAGAGGTGTACTTTCACACTAGGTGTGTCTGTATGCAAGATTAGAAAGTCAGTATTGTTGAAGGAGAAAAATTTAGAAGCTTTAACTGTCACGTAAAAAAAGATATGCTTAATCTGATTTTTTTTTAAGAGACAGGGGTTAAAAATAATTCTAGCTTTTTATTTGTCCTTACACTTATTAATTTCTTGATTTATTTGTTAGATATTAGCATGTGCAGGATTTTGGTTTTCATATATTGCAAATTGGGAAACAGTTGATAAAAATAAAGTACCAGTAATATACAGAGTGAGGAAAAACTCTCCTATGTTAGCTACATGAAGACACTGTCACCAACTGTCTAACTTCACCATCACTACACCAACTGCTTAACTTCATCACCACACCAACAGTTATGTAAAATAAGAACAAAAATCTTTCGTATTTTAGATGGTCATTTGTGTGCTGCTTGCGAAGTTAGGCAGGTGGTAACTGTGTCTTCATGTAGCTAATGTTAGAGGTATTTTGCTGCACCCTGTACTTTTATTATTAATGGTAGTCAATCAAACAAAAGAGCTTCTAAGTGACCAAATCTCCCTCAAGTCATATTCTACTGTCTAGACAAAAGAAGGATACATGAGATTGATTGTTGATAACAGTTTTTTGTGTCAAAAGGTCATGAGGAATATTGGCATGTCTACACGCAGAGCTGAGGTTGTAACTGTCAGTACCATTCAGTGCTTGTAGTTTTTGCCTCTCTCCATCATTGCAGGGTTTTTCTTCCTGCTTGTGTTTAGTAGTTTTAAAATGAGGGTCAGTCTGTGCAATCCGATCCTACTCTTTAGACATGGAGGTTGGACCACAGTGGTTCAACAGTCTAAGATGGCTGGGGTGGTGATGAGCAAGCTGCAGGTTTTACATTGAAGTGACTTTCTAATTAAATTGGCTTACAGAACTGAAGAGCTCCACCTAACCTACAGTTGCTAGAAAGTTATCAAAAACAGCACCTGACCACTTGAGGGACTTTGGTCCTTGATTTGCTATAGAGATTGACTCTCGTAGCCTTTTCCTTTTTCAAGGCACTCATAAGGCAATGAAGGGGTTGTGCTTGGAGTCTTTTCCATAACATGCTAATTATCCCATAGCTCAGAACCTGACAGGTGCCAATACTCTGGGCCAGAAAACAACAGTGGCTAAAAGTTAGTTCCATATTCCTCAAAATGCTGGAGATCCTGAATCAGGGCCTCACTACCAGACACAGTTTAAAGTCATATCCAGGATGTATACAGATATAAAAATATGGGATGAACACAGTTTGAATGATTTGTTCATATATCAGCTTGTTCAAGGCTGGTCTGGGACTAAACAACTACAGAAACATTGAGTTATCTTGAGATTTTGTGGCTAGCCAAAATAAACCGTCTATGATGGAACCAACATTGATTTTGATGATAAGTATTCAGTTGTTCAATTAACTGAACATAGTGATAAATGTAATGTTATTCGTTCTAGCTTCAGGTCAATCCTGATCAAACAAACTTGTAATCAAAGACATTCTAACCATCACCCTCCCTGCTTTTTAACAATTTATCATGAACTACATTATTCAATATTGTTCCTCAATAGGGTGTGATTTTAGAGAGATTTGGCTGCTATTTCTAGTAGGTGACTGACTACATAAAGGCTCCATCATTAGCTCAATGAAAATGGTGATGACAATGACAATGATGATGTTATCAGATATAGGACCATTACTCCATTATGGATCTCACATGATCTTTTGTAGAGTGTCATTAATTATTAGGGGCTGAAATGTTGATAGAGTTAGAAGGGTTGCCTTTCTTGAGGGAAGAATACACAGTAGTAAGTTTACAAAGATCAGGTTATATTCCTGTAGAAGGTAAGAGACTGAAGGAATTGGTGAGTATAGAGACAAACTCCAAAGCACAATGTTTAAGAGTAACAGAAGGGACATTTTCAGGAGTGGTGGACATATTGGTGTGAAACGACCAGAAGTATACTTTCACACATGATGTGTCTGTGTGAGAGGTAGGAAACTCAGTAGTTTTGAAGGAGAAAAATTTAAAGAATATTTACCAAATGTGTGTAGAGTGGAGCTGGATGCAAAATGAGTAGCAAAGTGAAAGCTTTCTCTGTAGAATACTGCTTATAGAGCCACCATTGTTGAGCAATTGAGGAAAAGAGAATTCTGCAAAGTTTGTGAAGACTATTCAAGGATCTACAAAGATTGGTTGCAGTTTGAAAGGCAAGATATCTTGTAGGCATCTTGAGTATTTTGGAAAGTGGTAAGACTTGCAAGAGTTGCATTACTGGCAGTACACTGCCCAGTTTTGGAGAGTATGTGAGTTTCTGCAGGCATTGTGGGACATGATTTTGCTGAATAGCCACAGCACAGCTATGAGCGAACCATCTGAAGGACTTGGAGCACTAAGTTTTTGTTGTATAAGGGGTGTGGAGGGACATACCAAAGGGATAGATTCAGTTGCCTGCCTAGCTGTTTTATGATGGATCAGGGGTGAAGCAGCTTTGCTACCAAGGATAACTAATGTAAAACTGGAGGAGTTGTGACCATTCAATTGACTTGAAGAGTCAAAGAGTTTGGGTAGTTGTTAAGTATGTGAAATATGTTGGGTGGTTGCAATGAGGCAGTGGTCAGATAACTTGATAGGTGCAGAGACAGTTACAGTTTGGTGTTAGGTTTCGAGGTGAGCAAGAGATCAACGGTCTTTGAAATGCCTGCATGTTAGTCAGGGTTGTGAGTCAAGTTGATGAAGAGAGGTGAGAATTGCAAAAACATCTGCTTCTGCACGACCAGTATCAGTTTGGGACGAGTGTGAGAGCCACATTGTGTTGTGAGTGTCAAAATCACTGAGGATGATAACAATGAAGGCGGTATGATGAAAAAATTGGCTGGTGATTTGAAGAATTTGGAGAGTGGTTGAGGGAGCAAATGTATTCAGAGACTTGGAGCCAGAGTAACTTGGAATCGTTATTGTTGAAATAGAGAGGTGAGTGACAAACACCACTTTTGGAGTGAAGTTTGAGTGGGGACTGTAGTCTTATTTCTAGATAGAGGTTGAGAAATTTGTCTCATAGAGGAATAGGACCTGTAAGAAGTGATGGTGTAAAGGGTGATGCATAGGATGTGAGAGAAGAGAAGGAAAAGTTGGCCTGGAGGTTTTGTTCTATTTTTGAGAAGTTTAGAGGGTGATAATGTATGAACAGATCATGATAAATCTTTAAATGCTTGTAAAAGTCATAACTCCACCAAAGACACCTTAAACCAAGTGGTAGTGTTAAACCAGACAGCATAATGTGCTTCAACCCAGAAAATAATTTGGAACCTTCTACTCCATATATAAGTAGATTTCATTTGAATAATGATGATGATGGTGGTGGTGGTGGTGGTGGTGGTGGTGGTTGCAGCAGTGGTGACTTTCATAAGACTATCATGTTGATGAGAATAGATTTATATGATGAGAATAATAACCCTAAGTGGCTGTATATGTATTTACCTATTTGTTTAAATGAATATATTTATTTACCTACTAATTTATTTTGTGAGACAAAATCATACCTGAGT